>NC_029794.2:55767576-55770420 GCF_000816755.2 Arachis ipaensis
TATGTATATATATAATATTAAAAGTATAGCTTAAATGCATATAGGATATGTGTGTGTGTCTATATATATATATAATCGAGCCAGCTCATGGGCTAATGAGCTAAGCTTATCCAAACTCAATCTCAACTCATTTAATTTATGAGCTCACTTTCAAGCTCAAGCTTGACTCACCAGCTCACGAGTTTAGCGTATCGAGCTACGAGTCGAGCTCGAGCTGGCTTGACTTATTTTCAGTCCTAATTCTATCCTCCACTCTCTTTTTTCTAGTGTAATGTATGAGCAGATAACAATACCCCCTCTTGAAGATGCTCCTTGTCCTCAAGGTGGAAAGAGAAAAAAGCCACTTGAATTGCTGTTGCCAATTCCCAAGTGTTCTCAAAATCTGGTAGATGTTCCTATTTAATCAGCACTTCCAATTGATTATGATTAATTTTGCAAATAGGCAACACCTCTTGCGGCACTGTTTGCAATTCATAATCTTCATATAGCATCTCCTAGAAGGGTTGAGTAGATATGTCTGATGATTACACACTCCTCTTTAGCAGTAAGACATGAAAAACCAAGTGCACTCTGGAACCTTTCGACAATTGCAACTAATAAGCTACCTTTCCAACACCTCAAATTGGCCATAAAAGCGGAGCCTCAACTTTTGATCGCTTCTTTTGGCAAAGAAATTAAGTTTATAAGGTTGTATATAACAAAGCTTTGTCCCACTAGGTGGAGTCGGCTACATGGATTAAATGACGTCTTTGAGCTCTATCATGTCACATGTCTACAAAGAGATCTTTTACGTACAGATCTCGTTTGACCACCTCATGGATGATTTTTCTAGGTCTTTCTCTGCCTTTCATCCATTGTCTATCTTTCATCTCATCCACCCTCCTGATTAGGTACTTTGTCGGTCTTCTTCTCACATGTCCAAACCACCTGATGAGATGCAATTTTACCATCTTTTCTACAATAGGTGCTACTTCAACTCTCTCTCTTATATCTTCGTTCCTAATTCTATCCAATCGTGTATGACCATTCATCCATCTCAACATCTTCATCTCTGTCACACTTAACTTATGTCCGTGCTCTTTTTTGACCGTCCAACACTCTGTACCATAAAATATAGCCGGTCTGATAGTAGTGCGATAGAATTTACCTTTAAGTTTTAAAAGCACTTTTTTGTCACATAAAATTATACGCACTCTACTATTTTGACCAACCTGCTTGAATCATATGATTTACATCTTGTTCAATCTCTCAATTATCCTGTATGATGCACCCAAGATATTTAAAATTTTTAACTTTTCATAAAATATTTTTTCCAAGTTTCACCTCGGTATTAGAGTTTATAAGGTTGTATCTTCAAGAAAATCTTGTCCCCAACTAAAAACTCCTTTTCTCTTCGGCTTTTATCCGCATGGTGCTTCATCCTTTCTTGAGCACGTACGGAATGTGCCTTTTTCTCATCTAACATTTTGTTTCTTTCCTCCATCAATACCTTAACAGCCTCCACAGTTACCTCGCCACCTCCTTGCAAAAGTGTGGGAGGGTCTTGTCCATATAGAGCTTTAAAGGGAGTCATTCTAATGGAATTATGATAATTAGTATTGTACTAATACTCTACCCAATGGAGTTATTTAGGCCACTGCTTTGATTTAGACCCTGTAAAACACCTCAAATAGGCTTTCCCCCACTTTTTTATTATTTTACTTTGTCCGTCTGTCTCCAGATGGTATGCTTTTGAGGGTTGTGTCAGCCGCTTTAAACATCTCTAACCAAAAAGAGATTATAAACAAACTATCTCTATCTAAGATAATTAAAGAGGAAAACTTATGAAGAGTGACAATTCTTTTGATAAATATTTCATCCATGTCCTTTGTTGAAAATGGATGAGAGAGCACAAAGAAATGGCTGAATTTAGTCAGCTAATCAACTACTAGCATAATAGTATCCTTGATTATTGCCTTCGGAAGTCCTCCAATAAAATTTATAGTTACCTCTTTCCAAACATTTTCAAGTATAGGAAGAGGTTGTAGTAACCCTATTAGTGTCAAGGTAGAGTGTTTGTTTTGCTGGCACACATCCTACCGTCGTACATACTTCATAATTGTCTTTTTCATGCCTTCTAAAACAGCACAACCGCTAACCTCTTGTAAGTCTAGAAGCAACCTGAATGTCCCCCATCTTTGAATTGTGAAATTCCTGTAAAATCTGTGGAATATATTGGGAGTTCTTTGAGAGAACCATCATCCCTTTATATAACAATCATCCTTTCACCAATTCATACCCCATCGGTGCTTTCTCACCTCGAAACAGTTTTTGCATAATCCCATAGTTTTTGAGCTTCCATCCAGTTCATCATTTGCAAGTCTTAAGCACTTGCTCTCATTGCAATCTGCAAAGTATTTTTGACTTATACCTTCTGTTTTTGGGCTCAGAACAACATGACAAATAGTTGATGACTTGATACATCCTACCCATAAATCATTCAAAATGAGTATAAAATAAGAAATTATATTAGAAAATAATGCTCTATATATTCTTATGATGACATTGAATGCATTTATATTTTTTACTTAATATTTTCTCAAAAATAGTTATATTATTTACTGTGCTTGATATTATAAGAAAAATAAAAATAAAAAATAAATATCATATTTATTATTTAAATATAAGAATTGTTAAAGACGAGATATTTTGCTTATCAAAAATACAAACCTGTGATGTCGACCTAAGTAACTTTGAGGCGATGAAAAATATTGAATCTGCATATAAAAGTTAAACATACTCTTAATTAGTAATTGTTTCGGCCTTTAATTAACAAAAGAAAGTTAATTAATTATGGATTTAGTT
>NC_029794.2:55770445-55771179 GCF_000816755.2 Arachis ipaensis
AATCTTAGAAAGTTTTAAATATTTTTATTTAATAGATATAAAATATATGCGTTAAAAATTTCAATTTTTTATATTGGTGTTGGTGGTTCTATGTTGGCAAATCTAAAAGTCAAGAAATAGGTTCATTTTCGAGTGTGTTTGTTTGAGATGAAAATGGGAAGAAGGAAAATGGAGGGAAAGAAATAGGAAGGAAAATAGTTATTTTTCCTTGTTTGATTGAGGAGAGAAATGGGAGAAGAAGGAAAATGAATGGAAAAATATTGGTGGGACTCACCAATTTTTTTTCCTCCAACAATAGAAAGAAAATGGAGAGAAAACTAAATCTCTCTCTACTTTCAATATTACCCCTTTATTTTTTTCTATATAATTTATAATATAAGGATAAAATTGTCTTTTTATAATATTTCTTTCCTTCTTATTTTCCTTTCATTCAAACACATCTAAAGAAAATAAAAATCCACTCAATTTCTTTCCTTTCTTTTTTTCCTTTCTATTTCCTTCCTATCTATTTCTTTCCTTCCAACCAAACATTGAGGAAATAAAACGAATTCTGGCGTCATCTCGCAACCTTTTTCAAGACATGCAAGCCCATATATTCTAATTTTCTTATTCCAGTGTATTTCATCTTCTTTTTTTAGTGTATTTCATCTTCCTTTTTTAGTGCTTAGCGTCTTAGTTTGAACTGAGTTTTTGAGAGATCCCCAATTTATGTGTTTGTTATTTTAATCATAGAC
>NC_029794.2:55771269-55772213 GCF_000816755.2 Arachis ipaensis
TACCCTCCTTTCTACCTTCCTCGCCTTCTGCTTCATCGCTCTTTTTTTTTTTACCTAAGTTTTTACCCCACCGCCACTAATCCACCCGACTTCCCACAGTGCTCCACCACCTTACAACCACGTCATCCCACCGCACGACTATTACTCTCATCATTACTACCTCTTTACTAATATCTTTGTAATGTAGTAAGATAATATAATGATTATTAAATAATAATAATAATTTATTATATCAACTTTTGAAGTATTTGTAAATTCAAAGTTGGGGACCAGAACATTTGAGATAAAAGAAAATAAATGGAAGCAAAGGAATTAGAATGCAGTATTAAGTATTAACTTTATCATCTATGGAGAAGTCTTTTGTCCACTTTATAAGGTTTTCAATATCAATTGATGTTTGCAAGGCAAAGAAGAAGGTAAAACCTAGCTCCCTTTGTCAACCAGTAAAAATTTTAAAATTTGATCCTTCTTCGACAACAAATTTTGCAAGCTTTGATGCAATAAATAGTGCATGCATCTCGACAACAAATTTTGCAAGCTTTGATGCAATATATTCAAATAGTAATGTTTGTTGAAAAAAAAAACTTTTAAACGATGCTGACAATTATTTTAAAAAATAATAAAATTTTTAATAAAAAATGTTTTTTTAGTTTTTAAATTTTATTTTTATGAGATTGATTAATTTTTTGTTAATATTTTTTTTGTATTAACAGAATAAATTTATATAGTACATTAAATTGTTGATTTATTTGTAAAAAATCAACCAAAACAAAAAATTTTTTGTTGGAATCTGTTATCTTTTAAAAGTAATAATTGTTAAATTTTTTTTAGTTATTTTTTTAAATAAATTAGTTAAATTTACTGTGTAAAACTAAAAAGTATTAGTGATTTTTAAATTATTTTTATTTATAAAAATTAAATAGAGGATATATTGATAATTAGTG
>NC_029794.2:55773505-55776370 GCF_000816755.2 Arachis ipaensis
AACCAAAATGAGTATTCACTCAAATTTATTTAAATTTTTTGGTTATTTTTTTAATAGAAAATCTCCATATTCAAGTCTTTTTACTATACAAGTCTTACAAGTCCTCAATATCCTTTATCCCTAAAACGCGCGAATATATAACTTTCTTTTTCAAAAAGATTTCGTTTTCTTTTTCGAATTTCTTCTGCGTTTTCTTGCCTTCTCTCTTCCATCTCTTTCATGCGTTTCTCTCTGCCTTCTCCTTTGTCTTTTACGTGCGTTTCTCTCTACTTTCTCCTTCTTCATTTACGTGCTTCAGATTTTTCATTGTGCGTTTATCCATTATTTTTTACATCAAGCTGTGAAACCGTTTTTGAAGATAATGGATGATTCAACTTCAGATTGTGAGCTGAACCAGAGCGAAATGGATTTTGAAACTGAATCCAATGAAGTTCCAAAGGTGTGATTTAGTTTTAGTTAATAATTGAATCTGAATTTGAATCCAATTAGTAGTTTTTTATTGTGTAGCTGAATAATGCGTGCGCCTTGCCTGTGATATTTGATGTTTATTCTTCCTTGTTTGAATTGAATCTAACACACTAGTTCTCATTAGAATTAAAATAATTTTGTCCATTTTATGTCAGATATTCGGGTGTAGATCAGTAATAATTGGGTGCATTTCAGGAAAATTTGGGTGCATTTACAGTTTATGACTTTTCAACTGATGGAGGGTGAATTGTTTTATTATTTTAGTTGAATTATTTTTGTTTCTGTTTAGTTATGATTCATGAATCTGGTTTTCTTAGTTTTGATAATGGTTTTATAGTTGTATTTGCATTCTATAGTTTATGCTTGTTTTGATATGGTATATTTTGAGTGTATTTTTGCAGACCTTCTATGGTGTTGATGACCAGTTTGTCCCCAAGGTTGGGATGACTTTTAACACCCTTGAAGATGCTGCAAAATTCTACAAGGATTATTCAAGGTTGCAGGTTTATCTACAAGAGTTCGGTGCACAAATAAGAAGGAAATGAAATTAAGAATCAATTGATTACATATAGCAGAGAGGGAAAATGGAAATCAAAAATATCTCCGACCGAGAAGACAAATTCCTCCGCTGGTTTAAATTGTCCTGCAAGAATTTATATACACGTATTGAAGGATGTTGGTGTTTGGATCATTTTGAAGGTCGTGTTACATCATTCACATCCTTGCTGTCCAGATCAAGCATAGATGCTCAAACAGCACAGGGAACTAAGCATGTTCGTGCGTCGTCCAATAGAGAATAACGAGGAAGCTGGTATCAGACCTAGCAAAACTTTTCAATCATTTGTTGCAGCAGCCGGAGGTCACCGCGAGTTAAATTTTATCGAAAAAGACGTGAGGAATTATATCACTAGAGAAGTGCGGAATATTTCGGAACAAGAGGATGCAAAAGAATTCGTGAAATACTTATTAAGAATGAAAGAGAAGAATCAGAATTTCTTTTTCGAGCTCGAACTCGAGGATGATCAGTCCATTAAGCTTGCTTTTTGGGCAGATGCAAAGAGAGCAGAGCTGCCTGTGACTATTTCGGAGATGTTATTTTATTTGACACCATCTACAATACAAACAAGTAACATGCTGTTCTGGTTTATGATGCTGAATTAATGTTGTTTTATAAAGAAGATTCCAAGCAAATTAAACGGATACAAGGGACACATAGAAATCGAACAAGAAATGAGCCAAGTTGTTTGGAACTCTCAAACCAAAGAATCATTTGAAAGGAATTGGGATGATTTTCTGCTAAAGTATGGTCTTGTGGACAACAAGTGGCTTTTAGGTAATGACGTTTAAAATCTGTAGCAGAGGTGTAAATTGCATGCTTTTGGGTGCATTATAGTCTGATCTGGGTGTAATTTGCAGATCTTTATGAAGACCGTCATATATGGGTTCCAATTTATCTGGATCACCACTTCTGTGTCGGGATGAGAATCACACAAAGGAGCGAGAGCATGCGTTCATTTTTCAACAAGTTCATTACCCGAAACAGCTCACTTATCCAATTTGTCAAACAATACGATAATTGCCTCGAAAGCAGGGAGCAAATAGAGAGAGAATCGGATGCTGCAGATTTTCGCACGGTCATACCGTGTGCAACAAAATTCTCCATAGAAGCTCAGTTTCAACATGTGTACACTCACCAAATGTTTAGGGAAGTCCAAGCACAATTCAGAGGGAAGGCGAATTGCATCACAAGATTAACGAACTCCGCTCTAGGCTATTCAGTATACGAAGTTGGAGAACAAGTTTCCAGCTCAATATTCAACAAGTTTGCGGTTACTTACGATTCAGTAGCAGCCCAAGTGAAATGCCAATGCTTATTATTCGAATCAAGAGGGATATTGTGCCATCATGCCCTAAGCGTGTTAAGCTTTGAATGAGTAACCCAAGTGTCACCGAGATATATATTAGAATGATGAAGCAAGAAGGTAAATAGACAACACACACATCAAGAGCAACCACGACGAGCCACTGTTGGAGCCAAGAAGCAAAAGGTTTGACAAATTGGTGTTTCATTCGCAAAATATATGCGAATATGCATCATAATCCGAGGAGCTGACTGCCATTTTGTACTGTGCATACGATAATGGTGCACAAAATTGTGATCTTTCATTCCTTGGTAACGGCGCCAAAAACTTTATATGCACATTCATAATCTTAGTTCTTTGTCGCAACTTCGCACAACTAACCAGCAAGTGCACTGGGTCGTCCAAGTAATAAACCTTATGTGAGTAAGGGTCGATCCCACGGAGATTGTCGGCTTGAAGCAAGCTATGGTCACCTTGTAAATCTCAGTCAGGCGGATTCAAATGGTTATAGAGTTTTAATAATTAAAATATAATT
>NC_029794.2:55776985-55793689 GCF_000816755.2 Arachis ipaensis
TGAGTAAGGGTCGATCCCACGGAGATTGTCGGCTTGAAGCAAGCTATGGTCACCTTGTAAATATCAGTCAGGCGGATTCAAATGGTTATGGAGATTTGTTAATTAAAATATAATTAAAATATAAATTGGGATAGAAATACTTATGTAATTCATTGGTGAGAATTTCAGATAAGCATATGGAGATGCTTTTGTTCCTTCTGAACCTCTGCTTTCTTACTGCCTTCATACAATCCTTCATACTCCTTTCCATGGCAAGCTGTATGTTGGACATCACCGTTGTCAATGGCTACATCCCATCCTCTCAGTGAAAATGGTCCAAATGCGCTGTCACCGCACGGCTAATCATCTGTCGGTTCTCGATCATGCTGGAATAGGATTCAGTAATCCTTTTGCGTCTGTCACTACGCCCAGCACTCGCGAGTTTGAAGCTCATCACAGCCATCCCTTCCCAGATCCTACTTGGAATACCACAGACAAGGTTTAGACTTTCTGGATCTCAAGAATGGCCGCCAATAATTCTAGCCTATACCACGAAGACTCTGATCGTAAATCAGGAGGCTAAGAGATATGCATTTAAGCTTGTTTTCATGTAGAACGGAAGTGTTTGTCAGGCACGCGTTCATAAGTGAGAATGGTGATGAGCGTCACATAATTATCACATTTATCATGTTCTTGTGTGCGAATGAATATCTTAGAGAAGAAATAGGCTTGAGTTGAATAGAAAAACCATAGTACTTTGCATTAATTCATGAGAAACAGCAGAGCTCCACACCTTAATCTATGGTGTGTAGAAACTCTACCGTTGAAAATACATAAGTGAAGATAGAGTAGACATGGCCGAATGGCCAGCCTCCCATGGAGGTCTCAGAACGTAAAAGTTACATAATGTATTCCAGAGATGTGAAATAAATCACTAAAAGTAGTTTTTATACTAAACTAGTAACTAGGGTTTACAGAAATGAGTAAATGATGCAGAAATCCACTTCCGGGCCCACTTGGTATGTGCTTGGGCTGAGCATTGAAGCTTTCACGTGTAGAGGTCTTCCTTGGAGTTGAACGCTAGTGTGTAACTTCTTTCTGGCGTTTAACTCTGCTTTGCAACTTGTTTCTGGAGTTTAACGCCAGAATAGGGCAGAAAGCTGCTGTTAAACGCCAGTTTGCGTCATCTAAACTTAGGAAAAGTATAAACTATTATATATTTCTGGAAAGCCCTGGATGTCTACTTTCCAACGCAGTTGAGAGCGCACCATTTGGACTTCTGTAGCTCCAGAAAATCCACTTTGAGTGCAGGGAGGTCAGAATCCAACAGCATCTACAGTCCTTCTTCAGCCTCTGAATCAGATTTTTGCTCAAGTCCCTCAATTTCAGCCAGAAAATACCTGAAATCACAAAAAAATACATAAACTCATAGTAAATTCCAGAAATTTGATTTTTCTTTAAAAACTAATAAAAATATATTAAAAACTAACTAAATCATACTAAAAACTATGTAAAAACGATGTCAAAAAGCGTATAAATTATCCGCTCATCACAACACCAAACTTAAATTATTGCTTGTCCTCAAGCAACTGAAATTCAAATAGGATAAAAAGAAGAGAATAAACTATAAATTTCAAAATATCAATGAAACTTAGCTCCAATTAGATGAGCGGGACTAGTAGCTTTTTGCCTCTGAACAGTTTTGGCATCTCACTTAATCCATTGAAGTTCAGAATGATTGTCATCTATAGGAACTTAGAATTTAGATAGTGTTATTGATTCTCCTAGTTCAGTATGTTGATTCTTGAACACAGCTACTTTATGAGTCTTGGCCGTGGCCCTAAGCACTTTATTTTCCAATATTACCACTGGATACATAAATGCCACAGACACATAACTGGGTGAACCTTTTCAGATCGTGACTCAGCTTTGCTAGAGTCCCCAATTAGAGGTGTCCAGGGTTCTTAAGCACACTCTTCTTTTTGCTTTGGACCTCGACTTTAACCGCTCAGTCTCAAACTTTTGGCTTGACACCTTCACGCCACAAGCACATGGTTAGGGACAGCTTGGTTTAGCCGCTTAGGCCAGGATTTTATTCCTTTGGGCCCTCCTATCCACTGATGCTCAGAGCCTTGGATCCTTTTTATTACCCTTGCCTTTTGGTTTTAAGGGCTATTGGCTTTTTCTGCTTGCTTTTTCTTTTTCTTTATTAATATATTTTTTTCGCATTTTTTTTCGCATTTTTTTTTCTGCAAGCTTTGTTCTTCACTTCTATTTCTTGCTTCAAGAATCAATTTTATGATTTTTCAGATTATCAAATAACATTTCTCCTTTTTCATTATTCTTCAAGAGCCAACAATTTTAACATTTATAAACAACAAATTCAAAAGATATATGCACTGTTCAAGCATTCATTCAGAAAAAAAAGTATTGTCACCACATCAAAATAATTAAACTAATTTCAAGGATGAATTCGAAATTCATGTACTTCTTGTTCTTTTGTAATTAAAGTATTTTTCATTTAAGAAAGGTGATGGATTTATAGGACATTCATAGCTTTATGACATAGACACTTAAATACTAATGATCATGTAATAAGACACAAACATAAACATAAAGCATAGTAAACGAAAAACAGAGAAAAATAAATAGACAAAGAGATTAAGGAACGGGTCCACCTTAGTGAGGGTGGCGTCTTCTTCTTCTTGAAGAACCAATGGTGCTCTTGAGCTCCTCTATGTCTCTTCCTTGTCTTTGTTGCTCCTCCCTCATAGCTCTTTGATCTTCTCTAATCTCATGGAGAATGATGGAGTGCTCTTGGTGTTCCATCCTTAGTTGTCCCATGTTGGAACTTAATTCTCCTAGGGAGGTGTTGATTTGCTCCCAATAGTTTTATGGAGGAAAGTGCATCCCTTGAGGCATCTCAGAGATTTCATGGTGAGAAATTTCCTCATGCTCTTGTTGAGGTCCATGATCTCTTGTTTGCTCCATCCTTTTCTTAGTGATGGGCTTGTCCTCATCAATGAGGATATCTCCCACTATGTCAATTCCAGCCGAATTGCAGAGGTGGCAAATGAGGTGAAGAAAGGCTAACCTTGCCAAAATGGAGGACTTGTCAGCCACCTTGTAGAGTTCTTGAGGTATAATCTCANTGAGGACTTGGTCCAACCTTTGATCAAAGTTGACCCTTCTAGTGTAAGGGCGTGCATTTTCTTGCATCATTGGCAAGTTGAGTGCCAACCTTATATTTTCCGGACTGAAATCTAAGTATTTCTCCCGAATCATTGTAAGCCAATTCTTTGGATTCGGGTTCCTACTTTGATCATGGTTCCTAGTGATCCATGCATTTGCATAGAACTCTTGAACCATTAAGATCCCGACTTGTTGAATAGGATTAGAGAGAACTTCCCATCCTCTTCTTCTAATCTCTTGTCGGATCTCTGGATATTTGCTCTTTTTGAGCTTAAAAGGGACCTCAGGGATCACCTTCTTCTTGGCCACAACTTCATAGAAGTGGTCTTGATGGACCTTTGATATGATTCTCTCCATCTCCCATGACTCAGAGGTGGAAGCAATTGCCTTCCCTTTCCTCTTTCTTGAGGTTTCTCTGGCCTTAGGTGCCATTGATGGTTATGAAAAAATAAAAAGCAATGCTTTTACCACACCAAACTTAAAAGGTTTGCTCGTCCTCGAGCAAAAGAAGAAAGAAAGTAGTAGAAGAAGAAGAAAATGGAGGAGATGGAGGGAGAGAGTGTATTCGGCCAAGGGGGAGAAGTAGTGGTTGTGATGTGTGAAAATGGAGTAGTGTTGAGGGGTTTATATAGGGGTGGGGTGGAGGGTAGGTTTCGGCCATTAGGGTTGGGTTTAGGAGAGAAAAGAATTT
Organism: Arachis ipaensis; assembly: GCF_000816755.2. NCBI lineage: Eukaryota > Viridiplantae > Streptophyta > Magnoliopsida > Fabales > Fabaceae > Arachis > Arachis ipaensis. The sequence continues at coordinate 55,780,848 of NC_029794.2, forward strand.
GAATTTGGGAGGTAGGTGGGGTTTATGGGGAAGAGTGGATGGATGTGAGTGGTTAAGGGTATTTAGGGATGAGGTATGGAGGTGATTGGTGAAGGGTATTTGGGGAAGAGAGTTATGAAAAGGTGTGAAGAGGAGAGAAGAAGAGGTGGGGTAGGTGGGGATCTTGTGGGGTCCACAGATCCAGAGGGGTCAAGGACTTAACATCCTTGCTCCATTTAGGCGTGTAAAACGCCCTTAGAATGCATGTCTGGCGTTAAACGCCAGCTTGCTACTTGTTTCTGGCGTTTAACGCCAATTCCATGCTCTGTTCTGGTATTAAATGCCAGTCTTGTGCTTGTTTTTGGCGTTTAACGCCAGCTTGATGCTTCTTCTTGGCGTTAAACGCCAGTAAGTTCTACCTCCAAGGTGAGTTGTTTTTAATGCTGGTTTTCATTCTGTTTTTGACTCTTCAGTAGTTTTTGTGACTTCACATGATCATCAACCTAAAGAAAACATAAAATAGAAATAGAAAATAATTAAATATAGTTAAATAACATTAGGTTGCCTCCCAACAAGCGCTTTTTTAATGTCAATAGCTTGATAGTGAGCTCTCATGGAGCCTCACAGATATTCAGAGCATTGTTGGGACCTCCCAACACCAAACTTAGAGTTTGAATGTGGGGGTTCAACACCAAACTTAGAGTTTGACTGTGGGGGATTTGGTTGACTCTGCAGTGAGAAAAGCTTTTTATGCTTCCTCTCCATGGTTACAGAAGGAGAACCTTGAGTTTTAAATACAAGGTAGTCTTCATTCAGTTGAAGGACCAACTCTCCTTTGTCCACATTAATCACAGCTCTTGCTGTGGCTAGGAAGGGTCTTCCAAGGATGATGGATTCATCCTCATCCTTCCCAGTTTCTAGGATTATGAAATCAGCAGGGATGTAAAGGCCTTCAACCTTTACTAACACGTCCTCTACTAGTCCATAAGCCTATTTTCTTGAGTTGTCTGCCATCTCTAATGAGATTCTGGCAGCTTGCACCTCAAAGATCCCAAGTTTCTCCATTACAGAGAGTGGCATAAGGTTAATGCCTGACCCCAGGTCACACAGAGCCTCCTCAAAGGTCATGGTGCCTATGGTACAAGGTATTAAGAATTTACCAGGATCCTATTTCTTTTGAGGTAATTTCTGCCTATCCAATGCATTCAATTCATTGGTGAGCAAGGGAGGTTCATCTTCCCAAGTCTCATTACTAAATAATTTGGCATTCAGCTTCATGATTGCACTAAGGTACTTAGCAACTTGCTCTTCAGTAATGTCTTCATCCTCTTCAGAGGAAGAATACTCATCAGAGCTCATAAAGGGCAGAAGCAGGTTGAATGGGATCTCTATGGTCTCTGTATGAGCCTCAGATTTCTTCAGGTCCTCATTGGGATTCATGTCCCCCTCCTCCCTTGTAGGTTCGGCCATGATGGTCAAATCAATAGCCTTGCACTCTCTCTTTGGATTTTCTTCTGTATTGCTTGGGAGAGTACTAGGAGGAGCTTCAGTGACTCTTTTACTCTGCTGGCCCACTTGTGCCTCCAAATTTCTAATGGAGGACCTTGTTTCATTCATGAAACTTAGAGTGGCCTTAGATAGATCAGAGATTATATTTGCTAAGCTAGATGGATTCTGCTCAGAGTTCTCTGTCTATTACTGAGAGGATGATGGAAAAGGCTTGCTATTGCTAAACCTGTTTTTTCTACCATTATTAAAGCCTTGTTGAGGCTTTTGTTGATCCTTCCATGAGAATTTTGGATGATTTCTCCATGAGGAATTATAGGTGTTTTCATAGGGTTCCCCCATGTAATTCACCTCTGCTATTGCAGGGTTCTCAGGATCATAAGCTTCTTCTTCAGAAGATGCTTCTTTAGTACTGTTGGATGCATCTTGCAATCCATTCAGACTCTGAGAAATCATATTGACTTGCTAAGTCAATATTTTATTCTGAGCCAATATGACATTCAGAGTATCAATTTCAAGAACTCCCTTCTTCTGAGGCGTCCCATTGTTCACAGGATTCCTCTCAGAAGTGTACATGAACTGGTTATTTGCAACCATGTCAATGAGTTTCTGAGCTTCTGCAGGCGTTTTCTTTAGGTGAATGGATCCACCTGCAGAATGGTCCAATGACATCTTTGATAATTCAGACAGACCATCATAGAATATATCCAGGATGGTCCATTCTGAAAGCATGTCAAAAGGACACTTTTTGGTGAGTTGCTTGTATCTTTCCCAAGCTTCATAGAGGGATTCACCTTCTTTCTGTTTGAAGGTTTGAACATCCACTCTAAGCTTGCTAAGCTTTTGAGGAGGAAAGAACTTGGCTAAGAAAGTCGTGACCAGCTTATCCCAAGAGTTCAGGCTATCTTTAGGTTGAGAGTCCAACCATATTCTAGCTCTGTCTCTTACAGCAAACGAGAGAAGCATAAGCCTGTAGACCTCGGGATCAACCCCATTGGTCTTAACAGTATCACAGATTTTCAAGAATCCAGTTAAGAACTAAAAAGGATCTTCTGATGGAAGTCCATGAAACTTGCAATTCTGTTGCATCAGAGAAAATAATTGAGGCTTTAGCTTAAAATTGTTTACTCCAATGGCAGGGATTGAGATGCTTCTTCCATGTAAGTTGGAATTTGGTGCAGTGAAGTCACCAAGCATCTTCCTTGCATTGTTGTTGGGTTCGGCCATGTCTCCTTCTTTTTCGAAAATTTCTGTCAGATTTTCTCCAGAGAGTTGTGCTTTAGCTTTTCTTAGCTTCCTCTTTAGAGTCCTTTCAGGTTCAGGATCAGCTTCACAAGAATGTTCTTATCCTTGTTCCTGCTCATATGAAAAAGAAGAGAATAGAAAAAAAAAATATAGAATCCTCTATGTCACAGTATAGAGATTCCTTATTGAAAATCATTTTGAAAAAGATTTGAATTGGAAATTAAAAAGATTTGATTTTGAAAATTGAAGTTGATTACTTGACTAACAAGAAACAAAAAGATATGATTTTAAAATTTAAAGATTGAACCTTTCTTACTAGGTAAGTAACAAACTAAAAAAATATTTTTTTTTGAATCAATCACATTAATTGTTAGCATTAATTTCGAAAATATGAAATAGAAATAAGAAAAAAATTTTGAAATAAATTTTGAAAATTTCGAAATTATGAAAGAAAAAAATGAAAAAGATTTGATTTTTGAAAAAAAATATTTGAAAAAGATAGAATTTTTAAATTGAAAATTTGATTTGACTCATAAGAAACAACTAAATTTTGAAAAGTTTTGAGAGAATCAACTCAAATTTTCAAAAATTTATGAGAGAAAAAGGGAAAGATATATTTTTTTATTTTTGAATTTTTAATGAGGAGAGAGAAAAACACAAAAAAGACACAAGACATAAAAATTATGAATCAAAACAAGAAAAATATGCAAGAACACTTTGAATGTCAAGATGAACATCAAGAACATGTTTTTGAAAATTTTTAAGAAAAGAAAAGCATGCAGGACACCAAACTTAAAAATTTTTAATGTTGAGACACTAACAATTCAAAAAATGCATATGGAAAACAAGAAAAGACACAAAACAAGGAAATGCAAAGATCAAACAAGGAAATCATCAAGAACAACTTGAAGATCATGAAGAATATTATGCATGAGTTTTCGAAAATTTTAATGAAATTAAAAATATGCAATTGACACCAAACTTCAAATTTGACACTAGACTCAAACAAGAAACATCAAATTATTTTTGATTTTATGATTTTATTAAAAATTTTTTTTGTATATTTTTCGAAAATTATTTTGAAAAAGAAAATAAGGATTTCAAAATTTCTAATGAGAATTCCAGGAATCATGCAATGTTAGTCTAAAGCTCCAGTCCAGGAATTAGACATGGCTTACTAGCCAGCCAAGCTTTCAGTGAAAGCTCTGGTCCAAAACACTAGACATGGCCAATGGCCAGCCAAGCTTCAGCATACATAGTTCAAGCATGTGAAGAGGAAGCCTCAGTCCAAAAAAATTTAGACATGGCTTTACAGCCAGCCAGACTTCAACATGTTATCTTGAAACTCTAGAATTCATTCTTAAACATTCTGAAAAACATAGAATAATTTAATTTTTATTGTTTTTTTTTTGAAATTTTTTTCAAAAATAGAAATAAAAATAAAAATAAAAAGCTTAAAATTAAAATAAAATTACCTAATCTGAGCAACAAGATGAACCGTCAGTTGTCCAAACTCGAACAATCCCCGGCAACGGCGCCAAAAACTTGGTGCACGAAATCGTGATCGTTCATTCCTTGGCGGCGCCAAAAACTTTATACGCACGTTCATAATCTTAGTTCTTTGTCACAACTTCGCACAACTAACCAGCAAGTGCACTAGGTCGTCCAAGTAATAAACCTTACGTGAGTAAGGGTCGATATGGTGCGCAGAAATTGTGATTACACTTTAATTATGTAAAATTCATCGCTCTTTCTTACCCTGGTAATGGCGCGCCAAAAACATGATGCCAATACCATGGTTCACAACTTCGCACAACTAACCAGCAAGTGCACTGGGTCGTCCAAGTAATACCTTACGTGAGTAAGGGTCGAATCCCACGGAGATTGTTTACAGTCATTCAATCATTAAATCCTACTCGGAATACCACAGACAAGGTTTAGACTTTTCGGATTCTCTTGAATGCCGCATCAATCTAGCTTATACCACGGAGATTCTGGTTAAGAGATCTAAGAGACACTCATTCAATCGAAAGTAGAACGAAAGTGGTTGTTGATGATTTGGATTTTTGACGGTTTAGAATTTCACAAATGAAGTCTCGTTGCAAGTATAGTTTCTAAACCAATCACTAATCCTTTCATACAAAAAGTTGTTTGTCACTAAAACAAACCCCTAAAATTTATAAACCGAAGTATTCAAACCCCGGGTCGTTCTCCCTAGGAATTGCAATAAAGTGCCTTGTTATTGGTTATGAGTTATTTTGGGGTTTTGGATAAGAAGCATGAAAAAAATAAACGGCAATGAAAATAAACTAAAAACTATAAAAGGTTCTTGGAAAGGTGTGAGAACTAGAACCAAATTGGGGTTTGTCAACCTCCCCACACTTAAGCCTTAGCATGTCCTCATGCTAAAATAAGAAGGAACTAAGGGGTATGGCATTTTTTGAATGCAACTAAACTATATGAGTCCTATCTAAATGCAACTATCTAAGGCAATTGGAAATGCTTAGTTCAAACAAATCAATTCCCAAGAGAGCATGTGTAAGTACAAGAGCTAAGTAATAAGGACCAAGTCCAAACCACAATTGTATTGAATTATTAAAAAGGAGTTCAAACTTGCAAGAATATAGATAATATAGGTGAAATGCATGTAATTGAACTTTTGAACCCTCACCGGATGTGTATCCGCTCTATTCACTCAAGTGTTTAAGGGTTAATCCACTCAATTCTCTTCTAATCATGTTTTCCAAGATTTGATTTTCTTCTAACAATCAACATTTATTCAATGCGTGCATACATTCATCATGAGGTCTTTCATTTAGGTTGTAATGGGGTTAGGGTCAAGGTAGGATCATTTATGGTCAAGTGGCCTAGGATTTGAGTCTTTGATTAGCATAGACTTTCCCACCTAACCTAATTGATGACCTATACAAATGCGAGCTATTCTAACTACCCATTCTTCACTTTTTCTTACATACTTCATGCCTTTTTTTTTTTCATTTCACAACACTTATGCATTGATTCCTTATTATTGACTTCACTTTGGGGCATTTTGTCCCCTTTTATTATTTTTTTTCTTCCTTTTTTTTTTCATTTTATTTTTTTTTCATCATTATTATTTTTTTCTATATATATATATACATTTTTTTTTCTTTCAAGCTAAATACACGAACATCAATGCATAAGGTCTCTACATTTGATTAATACATGAATATGTGCCCAATTCCTAAACATAAAAGTGTATTGCCCCTTTCTATCCCGTCCAATGTTCCCAAGCCTCACCAACTTGAATAATATATACTCTCACTAGCCTAGGCTAATCAAAGATCCAAACAAGGACCTTTCATTGGTTTTCCGCCTTGGGCTTGTAATGTGCTAAAATAAGAATAAGTTGGTTACGCATAGGCTCAAAATTGCCTAACAATGGAGAGTAAAAGGTTGGCTATTTGGGTAAGTGGCAAATGAAATAATGGCCTCAATCATATAAATGCACAAACACAAGAAATAAACGGATATATAGAATCAAGCAAATTAAGGATCACAATCATGGAAAGAGAACAATTTCACATAAGAATGGAAAATAAGTGGTTATAAAATGTAACCACATCAATAAGCTCAAGTCTCACAAGCTTGTGTTCTTAATTCAATACATGCTTCAAAAGGTATGAATTTCAAGCAAGTTTCAAAAATTTTCTTTCAATCAATTGGGTTAATGCCCTATATTTAAACTTTCTTGAAAAACCTCAATGTTTGACTAAGCATTGTTGTGATTGAAAAATTCAAAAATTTTTCTTAGTTTACCCTTTTCTTTTTCACTCAAAACCAAATTCTTATAATCTCCATGGGGACCTCAGAAAAGTGGGTGGTAGGCAGGACGTAGTGGGCGAAGATCATCTGCCAAGTCTTGGCCTCCCTGGTAAAATGAGTGAATAACATTCCCTTCGGCTTGGGGTTGCCCGCATCCATAACCTATGAAGCCTCCGGTATCCCAATCACGCGCCGAAGCGCCTCATAATCAAATGTCATGGTATGGATGGCTATCTCAGCCTGATGGTGGGCACACTGGTCAAGCGGAATGTGACGGCAATGTAATGCCTCCCCAATGGCGGCCTCGGTGAGCAGAATCTCTCTACCCCGCACCTGAACCGAATCCAAGGTCGGACGGAAGGAAGAAGGCAGCATCAATGAAGCACAGCAACAGTGGTATAGCAATCAGGCAACAAGAAGTGCATAAAAAGCAAGCCAAAACCAGCATACAGCATTCAAACAGATAAACAGCAAGTTAGCACATACGGAGCACTTATCAGGCCTAGAATCCTCTATCCAGCCCTAGCTACCTAACCGCAATTATTTCTAACTAAACCTAACATGCAAAATTGGAATTTAGCTAATTAACAGGCAACTCTAGGAACTAACATAATTGAATCAAAGAAAAAGGGAAAATAGAAACAGAGATGGCAGAAATGGAGCAGGAACCTGGGAGCCGGGAAAACTGAAAATGGAAATGGGGACCACGATAGAGCCGGGGCAACGGAGACAGACTGGCACCGCCGTGAACGGTGGCGCGGTGGCGCGGTGGCGCGGTGGTTTGGCCGGAGGGAGAAGAGCCGAAAGGGAGGAGGGGGGTGATGGCGAGAGGGAAGGAGGATATGAGGGTGTGTAGGGAGAACAGAGAGGGAGGAGCGAGCCGCCGGCAGTGAGGACGGGGTGGCGGCGGAGGGGTTAGTCACGGCGCGGTTGAGAGGAGGGAGAGGGAGAGAAGAGTGAGAGAGCGAGAATGGGTGGGGGTGAGGGGGAAGAGAAGGTGAGGTTGAGCAGGGCGAGTCGCCGGCGATGACGATGGCGCGGCGGCGGAGGCGGCGCTGCTGCTGCGAGCACAGATGGGGCGAGGAGAAGAACTGGAACGTTGGAGGGGGTGGGTTTGCGCGACTGCGCAGTGTGCTTCGCGAGGTAGGGTTATCCCGATTTTTGAATTGGCGCGTGCGCGCACCTTGCGCGTCCGCGCCCATTAAGAAAAATGGGGTCTTACGCGTGCGCGTACAACGCGCTTAGACGAGGGTGAGCGAAAGAGGGAAGGACGCGTGCGCGTACCATGCGCGCACGCGTGCATGGAGTTAGGCCAGGGGCTTAGAGTTGGCCCAACCCAGGCCTAACTCTCTGGAGAATGGCCTGGAAGTCGCGCCACGAGATTTGCGCGCACGCGGCAAGTGCGCGTCCGCGTGCATTTGACAGTTTATTGTAGGACGCGCAAGCGCGATGCGTGCGCTCGCGTCTTTTCAGCTTCTGGCATATATGCGCGCACGCGGCCTGTGCGCGTCCGCGCGAGGTGAGTTGAGCTGGGGGCTTAAAGTTGGCCCAAATATTTTTGATATAAGTCATCTACTACTAAACACAACATGCATGTGACTAAGCTAACAATTAAATTGTACAAACAAATTTGTATGAAACATCTACCTACAATGGTAACTCAAATCACTTATTAGGCAAATTTAAAAGGGAATGGAAAGAGTTTACCATGGTGGGGTGTCTCCCACCTAGCACTTTTAGTTTAAGTCCTTAAGTTGGACATTTTGAGGGGCGCATTGTCATGGTGGCTTATGTTTGTACTCATCCCTGAATCTCCAAGGATCTTTGCTTCTCAATTGGTTGACAGAATTTCCAACCATATTCACCAAACTTGGGCAAAGTTCTACCCAAGACACGAGTTCCCATAGTTGGTCTTCATTTAGCGAACCGGGATCCCATATCTTGTCTTCACACCCATCCGTTAGTTGAGTTTCATGGTTTTGTCGGATGAGCGGTTGACATAGAGGGGATTGACTCATAGAATTCTCTTTACTCCACCAATGCTTCCTCCTAGATCCATATAAAGTAATTCTTGTCCCACCATCATCCCTATACCTTGAAGCTTTGACCTCAATGAGCCTAATTCCTAACTTGCAACGACTACACAACTCATTCTTACTTTTAGTTCCACAAAGAGCTCTAAGTTGTCCATCCGTTTCAATCAAACCATATTCAAGCGAGAAAGTAAAGCTTATGGATAAGAATTTTACCCACTTGAATGTTGTGTTGGATGGTGACTTGGGAAGAGGGTCTTCCCCACACTTAGACAATGCAAGGTCTACTTCCTTGTGCTCTTCTTTAGTTGTTTCCACCTCTTCACAATTCTCTTCACTTTCAACCTCATCTTCTTTGCTACGTGGCTTGGTGTTATCTTCAAGAACTTCATCTTGTTTAATGAGAGGCGATTCAATTTTGGATAGAAATTCATTGATGAACGAGGTCATCTCTTGATCAACCTCTTCATATTCTTCAATTTCAATATACACCATGCCCTTCTCATCTTCCTTGGGAGGTTGTGCACACTCTTCTATAATTTCAACTCCATGTCCAACGGGGAAGGATTCCATTGTAGAGAGCAATTCATCTATGATTGAATCCATCTCTTGATAAACTTCTTCCAAGTCTCCAACGATGATATGCCTTGGAGATTGCGCACCCTCCTCAACATCAATATCAAGCTTCTTGGAAGAGTTCTCCATGATGCTACATTCCCTTGGACTGTCAACATCTCCTAAATCTTCAACCACCTCTTCCTTTTCTTCAATGATCATAGGCTCCTCTAATTGTTCCAACACAAAATTTGACTCCTCCTTCTCCACCGAAATTTCCAATTTCTCCTTCACACTTTGCTCTTCTTTTGACTTTTCACATGTGGTCACGGAAGTACCTTGAGTATTCAAGCATTGGTGGGCTAAAGTGTGCACCACCTTGGTCAAATTGGTGACAAACTCAAGTGTATCCCGCTTCATGGCTTCTTGTCCTTGGAGTAACAAAGTGAGAGGATCGTCTATTGGGGCTTGGGGTGAATAGGAAGGTTCATTATTTTGGAGAGAGGGTTCATAGTAGGACGGTGGTTCTTCTTGGTAAGGGTATGGAAATGATGAGTATTGAGGTGGTTCTTAGGAGTAGTCTTGACATGGTTGTGGTGATTCTAGAGGTTCTTGCTCATTATGGCCATAAAAATATGGTAAGGATGATTGGTTATATGATGGATATGGATCATAGGGTGGTGCTTGGTGATGAAAGGCTTGTGAGAATGGTTGAGGTTCATGTTGAGGATGAGATTCATAGGCATATGGTGGTGGTGCTTGGAAGTCACAAGGTGATTCACCATAGCCATTGAATTGACATGCATTAGGATGAGGGTTATACCTATAAGTGTCCGGAGGTTGATGCCAATAGGAGTGATCAATTCCTTGAGGCTCCTCCCATCTTGGAGTGTTCCATCCTTGGTACATGTTGCCATTAAAGTCCACATTTCCTACAACACACTTAGAACCAAACTCATAGCCAAAGTGGTGAGAATTCATTATGGAAAAAAACAAAAATAAAGCTAACAAAATCTAGTAAACAAGCAAAAGACAAGCTATTTACACTATTCACATATGTACAATAACCAATAACATAACACCATTTCTCATCCCCGGCAACGACGCCATTTTGATGATTTGGATTTTTGACGGTTTAGAATTTCACAAATGAAGTCTCGTTGCAAGTATAGTTTCTAAACCAATCACTAATCCTTTCATACAAAAAGTTGTTTGTCACTAAAACAAACCCCTAAAATTTATAAACCGAAGTATTCAAACCTCAGGTCGTTCTCCCTAGGAATTGCAATAAAGTGCCTTGTTATTGGTTATGAGTTATTTTGGGGTTTTGGATAAGAAGCATGAAAAGTAAATGGCAATGAAAATAAACTAACAACTATAAAAAAAAGGGCTCTTGACAAGGTATGAGAACTAGAAGTCCTATCCTAGTTATCCTTCTCAATTGTGATGAGAATTGTTCATTGCTACCACTTAGTAGGTTATCAAAATGTTCTAAATTCAAGGCAAAACAAACCGTCAAATTGGGGTTTGTCAGTTGTCAGGCACGCGTTCATGGGGAATGATGATGATTGTCACGTTCATCACTTTCAGGTTGAAGTGCGAATGAATATCTTAGAAGCGAAATAAGATGAATTGAATAGGAAACAGTAGTACTTTGCATTAATGTTTGAGGAACAGCAGAGCTCCACACCTTAATCTATGGAGTGTAGAAACTCTACCGTTAAAATTACATAAGTGAAAGGTCCAGGCATGGCCGAATGGCCAGCCCCTCTGATCTAAGAACCAGGCGTCCAAAGATGATCAAAGGATCAAAAGATAATCCAAAGATGTCTAATACAATAGAAAAAGGTCCTATTTATAATAAACTAGCTACTAGGATTTACAGAAGTAAGTAATTGATGCATAAATCCACTTCCGGGGCCCACTTGGAATGTGCTTGGGCTGAGCTTGAGTGCTGCACGTGTAGAGGTCCTTCTTGGAGTTGAACGCCAGTATTTGTGCCAGTTTGGGCGTTCAACTCTGGTTTTGGATCCTTTTCTGGCGCTGGACGCCAGAATTGGGCAGAGAACTCGCGTTGAATGCCAGTTTACGTCATCTATTCTTGGCCAAAGTATGGACTATTATATATTGCTGGAAAGCCCTAGATGTCTACTTTCCAACGCAATTAGAAGCGCGCCTTTTCAAGTTCTTTAGCTCCAGAAAATCCACTTTGAGTGCAGGGAGGTCAGAATCCAACAGCATCAGCAGTCCTTCTTCAACCTCTGAATCTGATTTTTGCTCAAGTCCCTCAATTTCAGCCAGAAAATACCTAAAATCACAGAAAAACACACAAACTCATAGTAAAGTCCAGAAATGTGAATTTAACATAAAAACTAATGAAAACATCCCTAAAAGTAACTAGATCCTACTAAAAACATACTAAAAACAATGCCAAAAAGCGTATAAATTATCCGCTCATCACGATCCCACGGAGATTGTCGACTTGAAGCAAGCTATGGTCACCTTGTAAATCTCAGTCAGGCAGATTCAAATGGTTATAGAGTTTTAATAATTAAAATATAAATTGGGATAGAAATACTTATGTAATTCATTAGTGAGAATTTCATATAAGCATATGGAGATGCTTTTGTTCCTTCTGAACCTCTGCTTTCCTACTGTCTTCATACTCATTTCCATGGCAAGCTGTATGTTGGGCATCACCGTTGTCAATGGCTACATCCCGTCCTCTCAGTGAAAATGGTCCAAATGCGCTGTCACCGCACGACTAATCATCTGTCGATTCTCGATCATGCTGGAATAGGATTCAGTAATCCTTTTGCGTCTGTCATTACGCCCTGCACTCGCGAGTTTGAAGCTCGTCACAGCCATCCCTTCCCAGATCCTACTCGGAATACCACAGACAAGATTTAGACTTTCCGGATCTCAAGAATCCAACAGCATCAGCAGTCCTTCTTCAACCTCTGAATCTGATTTTTGCTCAAGTCCCTCAATTTCAGCCAGAAAATACCTGAAATCACAGAAAAACACACAAACTCATAGTAAAGTCCAGAAATGTGAATTTAACATAAAAACTAATGAAAACATCCCTAAAAGTAACTAGATCCTACTAAAAACATACTAAAAACAATGCCAAAAAGCGTATAAATTATCCGCTCATCACAACACTAAACTTAAATTGTTGCTTGTCCCCAAGTAACGGAAAATCAAATAGGATAAAAAGAAGAGAATATACTATAAATTCCAAACTATCAATGAAACATAGCTCCAATCATATGAGCGGGACTTATAGCTTTTTGCCTCTTGAATAGTTTTGGCATCTCACTTTATCCATTGAGGTTCAGAATGATTGGCATCTATAGGAACTCAGATTTCAGATAGTGTTATTGATTCTCCTAGTTCAGTATGATGATTCTTGAACACAGCTGTTTTATGAGTCTTGGCCATGGCCCTAAGCACTTTGTTTTCCAGTATTACCACCGGATACATAAATGCCACAGACACATAATTGGGTGAACCTTTTAAGATTGTGACTCAGCTTTGCTAAAGTCCACAATTAGAGGTGTCCAGGGTTCTTAAGCACACTCTTTTTTTGCTTTGGACCTTGACTTTAACCGCTCAGTCTCAAGTTTTCACTTGACACCTTCACGCCACAAGCACATGGTTAGGGACAGCTTGGTTTAGCCGCTTAGACCAGGATTTTATTCCTTTAGGCCCTCCTAT
>NC_029794.2:55795245-55795962 GCF_000816755.2 Arachis ipaensis
TCTTGATGATGAGCTTCTTCATGTGCCTGTTGAGATCCATGAATGTGCTCTCTTGCTTGCTCCATCTTTTTCTTAGTGATGAGCTTGTGAGATGAATCTTTCCATCTCCATGGCTCAGAGGTGGAAGCAATTGTCTTCCCTTTCCTCTTTCTTGAGGTTTCTCTGGCCTTAGGTGTCATTAATGGTTATGGAAAAATAAAAAGCTTATGCTTTTACCACACCAAACTTAGAATGTTGCTCACCCTCGAGCAAAAGAAGAAAGAATAGAAGAAGAAGACGAAGATATGGAGGAGATGGAAGGATGTGTGTATGAATGTGAGTGGTGAATGGAAAACAGAAGGGATGACCATGAATGGAGAGAGAGAGGGTGAGGTGGGTGGGGATCCTGTGGGATTCACAGATCCTGAGATGATCCTGTGGTGTCCACAGATCTTGAGGTGATCTTGTGGTGTCCACAGATCCGGAGGTGTCAAGGATTTACATCCCTGCACCCATTAGGCATGTAAAATGCCCTTGCACACAACTCTGGGCGTTCAGCGCCAAGTTGGTGCCCATTTTGGGCGTTCAACGCCCATTTGTTGGCCATTTCTGGCGTTGAACGCGAGAACCATGCTTGTTCTGGCGTTCAGCGCCCAGATGCTGCCCATTTTGGGCGTTCAGCGCCAGAACCATGCTCTGTTCTGGCGTTGAACGCCAGGCAGATGCTTCCTCCAGGGT
>NC_029794.2:55796838-55800416 GCF_000816755.2 Arachis ipaensis
CTCTGCTATTGCAGGGTTCTCAGGATCATAGGCTTCTTCTTCAGAAGATGCCTCTTGAGTACTGTTGGATGCAGCTTGCATTCCATTCAGACTCTAAGAAATCATATTGACTTGCTGAGTCATTATTTTGTTCTGAGCCAATATGGCATTCAGGGTATCAACCTCAAGAACTCCCTTCTTCATAGGCGTCCCATTATTCGCAGGATTCCTTTCAGAAGTGTACATGAACTGGTTATTAGCAACCATGTCAATGAGTTCTTGAACCTCTGCAGGCGTTTTCTTTAGGTGAATAGATCCACCTGCAGAGGTATCCAATGACATCTTAGATAACTCAGACAGACCATCATAGAATATATCCAGGATGGTCCATTCTGAAAGCATGTCAGAAGGACACTTTTTGGTCAGTCCTTTGTATCTCTCCCAAGCTTCATAGAGGGATTCACCTTCTTTCTGTCTGAAGGTTTGAACATCCACTCTAAGCTTGCTCAGCTTTTGAGGAGGAAAGAACTTGGCTAGGAAAGCCTTGACCAGCTTATCCCAAGAGTTCAGGCTATCCTTAGGTTGAGAGTCCAACCATACTCTAGCTCTGTCTCTTACAGCAAAAGGGAAAAGCATGAGCCTGTAGACTTCAGGATCTACTCCATTAGTCTTGACAGTATCACATATCTGCAAGAATTCAGTTAAAAACTGAAAAGAATCTTCAGATGGAAGTCCATGAAACTTGCAGTTCTACTGCATCAGAGAAACTAATTGAGGTTTCAGCTCAAAGTTGTTTGCTCCAATGGCAGGAATGGAGATGCTTCTTCCATGTAAATTGGAATTAGGTGCAGTAAAGTCACCAAGCATTCTCCTTGCATTATTGTTGTTGGGTTCGGCTGCCATCTCCTTTACTTGTTCAAAATTTTCAATAAGGTTATCTCTGGATTGTTGTAATTTAGCTTCTCTTAGTTTTCTCTTCAGAGTCCTTTCAGGTTCTGGATCTGCTTCAACAAGAATGCCTTTTTCTTTATCCCTGCTCATAAGAAAGAGAAGAGAAAAAGAAAAGAAGAGGAATCCTCTATGTCACAGTAAAGAGGTTCCTTATTGTTAGTAGAAGAAGAGAAGAAGAAGAAGAAATTTGAACACATATAGAAGAGGGGGGTTCGAATTTGGTGAGTGATGTGAGGAAGAGATGTTAGTAGATGAATAAATAATTAGAATAAGATGAGAGAGGGAGAGGATTTTCGAAAATAATTTTTGAAAAAGAGTTAGTAATTTTCGAAAATAGTTTTTGAAAAATGTTAGTAATTTTCGAAAATTAAGATTTTAAAAATTGAAATAATTAGTTAATTAAAAAGAAATTTTGAAAAAGGGGGAGATATTTTCGAAAATTAGAGAGAGAGAGAGTTAGTTAGGTAGTTTTGAAAAAGATAAGAAACAAACAAAAAGTTAGTTAGTTAGTTAAAACAAATTTTGAAAAGATAAGAAGTTAGGAAGTTAGAAAAGATATTTTGAAATCAAATTTTTGGAAAAGGTGAGATAAGAAGATTTTTTTTTGAAAAGATATGATAGAAATTAGTTTTTGAAAAAAAAATTTGATTTTTAAAATCACAATTAATGACTTGATTCACAAGAAATCACAAGATATGATTCTAGAACTCAAAGTTTGAATCTTTCTTAACAAGCAAGTAACAAACTTGAAATTTTTGAATCAAAACATTAATTGGTGGTGTTATTTTTGAAAATTATGTGATAAAGTTAAGAAAAAGATTTTTGAAAAATATTTTTATAATTTTCGAAAATAACTAAGAAAAATGAAAAAGATTTGATTTTTGAAAAAGATTTTGAAAAAGATAAGATTTTTCAAATTGAAAATTTGATTTGACTCATAAGAAACAACTAGATTTTAAAATTTTTTTTAAAAAGTCAAATCCAATTTTCGAATTTATGAGAAAGAAAAAGGGAAAGATATTTTTTTGATTTTTTTGACTTTTTATGATGAGAGAGAAAAACAAGAAAAATGATGCAATGCATGAAAGTTATGGATCAAAACAATGAATACATGCAAGAATGCTATGAATGTCAAGATGAACACCAAGAATACTATGAAGATCATGATGAACATCAAGAACACATTTTTGAAAAATTTTTAATGCAAAAAAAACATGCAAGACACCAAACTTAGAATTCTTTAATGCTTAGACACTAAGAATCCAAGAATGCATATGAAAAATAAGAAAAGACACAAAACATGCAAATGCAAAGATCAAACAAGAAGACTTACCAAGAACAACTTGAAGATCATGAAGAACACTATGAATGCATGATTTTTTCGAAAAATGCAAGATGCACATGCAATTGACATCAAACTTATAACATGACTCAAGACTCAAACAAGAACACAAAAAAATATTTTTGATTTTTTTGATTTTATGAATTTTTTTGTATTTTCTTTTAATTTTTTCGAAAATCATTTTGAAAAAAAGAAAAATAAGGATTCAAAATTTTTAATATGAATTCCAGGAATCTTATGCTCTAAAGCTCCAATCAGAGGGTCAGGCATGGCTTAATAGCCAGCCAAGCTTTAGTATGTAACTCAGACATGACACGTCTAACATGCCCTACAGTTGTGACTTTACAGCCAACCAGGCTTCAACATGCTTCATGAAACACTAGAATTCATTCTTAAAAATTCTGAAGGAAAATATATTTTTGAAAACATTTTTATTTTAGAAATTTTTTTCGAAAACAAAGGAGAAATTTTTGAAAGATTTTTTTTTTGAAAAATTTTTTTGAAAATAAAACAAAAAGAAAATTACCTAATCTGAGCAACAAGATGAACCGTCAGTTGTCCAAACTCGAACAATCCCCGACAACAGTGCCAAAAACTTGGTGCGCAGAAATTGTGATTACACTTTAATTATGTAAAATTCATCGCTCTTTCTTTCCCTGGTAATGGCGCCAAAAACATGATGCCAATACCATGGTTCACAACTTCGCACAACTAACCAGCAAGTGCACTGGGTCGTCCAAGTAATACCTTACGTGAGTAAGGGTCGAATCCCACGGAGATTGTTGGTATGAAGCAAACTATGGTCACCTTGTAAATCTCAGTCAGGTGAATATAAAATAGTAATAGGGTTTTAGAAAATAATTAATAAGATAGGGATAGAGATACTTATATAAATCACTGGTGAGAATTTCAGATAAGCGAATAGAGATGCTTTCGTTCCTCTGAACCTCTGCTTTCCTGCTATCTTCATCCAATCAGTCTTACTCCGTTCCATGGCTGGCTTTATGTAATGCATCACCATTGTCAATGGCTACTTTCGGTCTTCTCTCGGGAAAATGATCCAAATGCCCTGTCACGGCACGGTTAATCGTCTGGAGGCATCACCCTTGTCAATGGTTTACATCTTATCCTCTCAGTGAAAATGGTCAACGCACCCTGTCGCGGCACGGCTATTCATCTGTCGGTTCTCGATCATGCTGGAATAGGATTTACTATCCTTTTGCGTTCTGTCACTACGCCCAGCAATCGCGAGTTTGAAGCTCGTCACAGTCATTCAATCATTGAATCCTACTCGGAATACCACAGA
>NC_029794.2:55800425-55813963 GCF_000816755.2 Arachis ipaensis
AATACAATAGAAAAAGGTCCTATTTATAATAAACTAGCTACTAGGGTTTACAGAAGTAAGTAATTGATGCATAAATCCACTTCCGGGGCCCACCTGGTGTGTGCTTGGGCTGAGCTTGAGTGCTGCACATGTAGAGGTCCTTCTTGGAGTTGAACGCCAGTATTTGTGCCAGTTTGGGCGTTCAACTCTGGTTTTGGATCCTTTTCTGGCGCTGGACGCCAGAATTGGGCAGAGAACTGGCGTTGAACGCCAGTTTACGTCATCTATTCTTAGCTAAAGTATGGACTATTATATATTTCTGGAAAGCCCTGGATGTCTACTTTCCAACGCAATTAAAAGCGCACCATTTCGAGTTCTGTAGCTCCAGAAAATCCACTTTGAGTGCAGGGAGGTCAAAATCCAACAGCATCAGCAGTCCTTCTTCAACCTCTGAATTTGATTTTTGCTCAAGTCCCTCAATTTCAGCCAGAAAATACCTGAAATCACAGAAAAACACACAAACTCATAGTAAAGTCTAGAAATGTGAATTTAACATAAAAACTAATGAAAACATCCCTAAAAGTAACTAGATCCTACTAAAAACATACTAAAAACAATACCAAAAAGCGTATAAATTATCCGCTCATCACGATCCCACGGAGATTGTCGACTTGAAACAAGCTATGGTCACCTTGTAAATCTCAGTCAGGCAGATTCAAATGGTTATAGAGTTTTAATAATTAAAATATAAATTGGGATAGAAATACTTATGTAATTCATTAGTGAGAATTTCATATAAGCATATGGAGATGCTTTTGTTCCTTCTGAACCTCTGCTTTCCTACTGTCTTCATACTCATTTCCATGGCAAGCTGTATGTTGGGCATCACCGTTGTCAATGGCTACATCCCGTCCTCTCAGTGAAAATGGTCCAAATGCGCTGTCACCGCACGACTAATCATCTGTCGATTCTCGATCATGCTGGAATAGGATTCAGTAATCCTTTTGTGTCTGTCACTACGCCCAGCACTCGCGAGTTTGAAGCTCGTCACAGCCATCCCTTCCCAGATCCTACTCAGAATACCACAGACAAGGTTTAGACTTTCCGGATCTCAAGAATGGCCGCCATTAATTCTAGCCTATACCACAAAGTCTCTGACCGTAAATCAGAAGGCTAAGAGATATGCATTCAAGCTTGCTTTCATGTAGAACAGAAGTGTTTGTCAGGCACGCGTTCATAAGTGAGAATGGTGATGAGCGTCACATAATCATCACTTTCATCATGTTCTTGTGTGCGAATGAATATCTTAGAGAAGAAATAGGCTTGAGTTGAATAGAAAAATAATAGTACTTTGCATTAATTCATGAGGAACAGCAGAGCTCCACACCTTAATCTATGGTGTGTAGAAACTCTACCGTTGAAAATACATATGTGAAGATAGGGTAGACATGGCCGAATGGCCAGCCTCCCATGGAGGTCTCAGAATGTAAAAGTTACATAATGTGTTCCAGAGATGTGAAATAAATCACTAAAAGTAGTTTTTATACTAAACTAGTAACTAGGGTTTATAGAAATGAGTAAATGATGCAGAAATCCACTTCCGGGCCCACTTGGTGTGTGCTTGGGCTGAGCATTGAAGCTTTCACGTGTAGAGGTCTTCCTTGGAGTTGAACGCCAGTTTGTAACTTGTTTCTGGCGTTTAACTCTGCTTTGCAACTTGTTTCTGGCGTTTAACGCCAGAATAGGGCAGAAAGCTGGCGTTGAACGCCAGTTTGCATCATTTAAACTTGGGCAAAGTATGGACTATTATATATTGCTGGAAAGCCCTGGATGTCTACTTTTCAACGCAGTTGAGAACGCACCATTTGGACTTCTGTAGCTCCAGAAAATCCACTTTGAGTGCAGGAATGTCAGAATCCAACAGCATCTGCAGTCCTTCTTCAGCCTCTGAAGCAGATTTTTGCTCAAGTCCCTCAATTTCAGCCAGAAAATACTTGAAATCATAGAAAAACACACAAACTCATAGTAAAGTCCAAAAATGTGATTTTTATTTAAAAACTAATAAAAATATATTAAAAACTAAATAAATCATACTAAAAACTATGTAAAAATAATGCCAAAAAGCGTATAAATTATCCGCTCATCAGATAACGTCATGGTTGAGATGGAAGAACTGAAATCCAAAAGGAAGGGGACATATTCACTATCTCACAAAGATTCTAACTTGGAATCCGTTAATGAGCTTCAAAGCTCTCCAAGGGTTCAAACAAGAGGACGTCCAAAAAATAGGCTAAGTTCAAAGTTGGACAAACAGATTTCAAATTCCTCAAAGAAGAAGGAAACGAAATCTCTAAGCGAGGTAAAAGTGATGTTCTTTAAATAGGTGGTAATTGAGTTTGATTATTTTGTTAATAGTTTTTCTAATATGTGATTTTATTATTTTCAATTAAACCTTTTTGATGCTGCATCAGTGGTCCAAGCAAACAACCATTATCACAGACATACTATGAATTATTAGTTCAGGGATCCAGCAGCAGCGGATAGATTTTTGGGTGTATAGTTATAGGATATTGGTGTAACGCTCAGCTTTTTGGGTGTATTTCTGAAAATTCTTGTGTTTGACATTTTAATTTTATATTTTTTAGATGTTTCTATTTATGTTAGAAATTAGTGTTCTTTTTAGTTTTTAGGATTTATGGTTTAGGGTTTTAGGGTTTTAGGGTTTTAGGATTTAGGGTTTTAGGGATTTAGGGTTTAGGATTTAGGGGTTTAAGGGTTTTGGGTTTTATGGTTTAGAGTTTAGGGGTTTAGGGGTTTAGGGTTTAGTGTTTAGGTTTTAGGGGTTTAGGGTTTTAGGGTTTAGGGTTTAGGGTTTAGGGTTTTAGGGTTTATGATTTAGGGTTTAGGAGTTTAGGTTTTAGGGGTTTAGGGTTTAGGATTTTAGGGTTTAGGAGTTTAGGATTTAGGGTTTAGGGTTTTAGGGTTTATGATTTAGGGTTTAGGAGTTTAGGTTTTAGGGGTTTAGGGTTTAAGGTTTAGGGTTTTATGGTTTAGGGGTTTAGGATTCAGGGTTTAGGGTTTAGGCTATATATTTGGGTGTATACGGGTTATATTTAGGTGCATAATTAAGGTTTAGGGTTTAGGGTTAAGATTTAGGGTTTAGGGTTTTAAGGTTTAGGGTTTAGGTTTTTAGGATATATATTTGGGTGCATAATTAAAGTTTATGGTTTAGGATTTTAGGGTTTAGGGGTTAGGGTTTAGGGTCTAGGGGTTTAGGATTTAGGTTTTAGGGATTTAGGGTTTAGGGTTTAGGGTTTAGGGATTTAGGGATTTATGGGTTTAGGATTTAGGATTTAAGGGTTTAAGGGTTTAGGATTTAGGTTTTAGGGGTTCAGTGGTTAGGGTTTAGGGTTTTAGGGTTTAGGGTTTACGGTTTAGGATTTTAGGGTTTACAGGTTTCGGGTATAGGTTTTAGGGTATATATTTGGGTGCATAATTAAAGTAATTGGGCGTATTAGTTGGTTTGGTGTTGTTTTCCTTTATTTTTTGTACCTGTAATTTATAGCTTTTGAATACAGCACAGACAGTTTATTTATGCAAACAAAATTTATAATACAACTACATTAAATATTCACAAAATTTACAAGTGTTCAAACTATTTTAAGACTAGATAAAACTGAAATCAATCACTGTCACTGTCAATATCATATAAATCTACTTGACAATATGGACTCAACAAAGCTGCAGATGGCTTGGACAATCTCATTGCTTCACTTCCCCTGATCGCTGTATCTCTGTCACTATTCATCTCATGAAAAAGAATTCGGGAAGCAAATTCATCTCTGAAGTGGTCTACCTCCGCCTACAGTTTGAAAGAATATTTTTTATTATTCAACTCTGTTAATTTAGAAAAGTAATAGAGAGTTATATAGTTTTAAATACAATTACCTAAGTCCAATTGTCCCACTCATACTTCCTCCTTTTAACGTTTTGAGGCTTGATTATTTCAAACCATTTCATGACATAAACAGCACAATCATAGCTGAAAACCAAAAATAATTTAGCAAATTAAAATAGGACAGCAAGAGAAAACACATTTTTCAGAGTGAAAGATTTGTACGGTGTTTGGTGGCCTGAAATGTCAATGTACGGAAGTTCAATTTCACGATCTTTTATCTTGAGAGGTACCCCCGATATATACCCTAATTCTTGAAATCACATACCCCTAAAAACAAAAAATAAGGCAGAATATAAGAAGGAATAAATCTAATAAATGAATACACCCAAAGGATAACACTATACACCTTACTTTCAATTAAAATACACCCAAATTTTAAAACGCAAAAAACATAAACAACTTAAAATAAATTTATTTAGCTTTATTTTGGGTTTGGAGGGACACTCCTTATGATAGGGGTCAAGTATATAAATTTTTTTCTTTCATACATTAACCACCTATATCCACCAATGTTCTGAATAGTAAACAGGTGCAAAAATCTGAAACATGTCCACATTGAACAGTGTTTTAGTTTAATTTGCACATAACCAAAGAATTGTGATAAGAAGTTTTAGAAATGAAAACTTACATATGGATGTGATGCTAATTTTGTTCGATCCAAAAATGGTATAAATATTGGGTAGTCTTCAACCTTAAATGGCTTTTTGGATTTCGGCTGTAAGAACTTCCCGCCTAGATGATTTCCAATGGTCATGTTCTGCAGCATTTGTGAAACACCAAAAGAAATCTTTTAATACACCCAAAAGATAACAAAATGCACCCAAATTTAAATACATTACACCTTACCACAATATTAGATGGGAGAAAGTAAATTTCTTCCTGGAATCTTTTACTATTTTTTTGGTTAAGGATCAGGCACATAGCAGTGACAATCTAGAAAAATAAAATAGCCAAATTAATTACATTAATCAATATTGCAGTCACATATCATAACATAATAATTAATCTTATTCTAATCTTATGTCAGCTTCGATATGTGAAGTAGCTTTTAGAGATGCAAAGTGGACTCTTGACAACACCAATGGTTGTTGGGCATTGAGTGTGCAAAGTGGATCATACTCATCAGTACTTCTGTCCTCGTATGTCCTTATACGTGTGGCCAAAAGGTAGCATTTTTCTTTCATTTCGGCCGACATTAAATTTCTCCTTGCAGGAGTTTCAAACTTGTCAAAAATCTGGCCAACAGTCTGCTTTTCAATTGGGGGACTTTTACCTTCTGCAAAATCTAGTGCTGTCTTTTCTCCACTCTTTGCAATCTTTTCCACCAGCACATCTAATTCTTCTATTAGTATTGTGGTTTTCGGACTTTTTTCCACCTGAGGTTCTGGTTGCCCCTCCCCCTCTTGGGTCGCTGTTTCTTCT
This sequence comes from Arachis ipaensis, assembly GCF_000816755.2. Classification (NCBI taxonomy): domain Eukaryota; kingdom Viridiplantae; phylum Streptophyta; class Magnoliopsida; order Fabales; family Fabaceae; genus Arachis; species Arachis ipaensis. The sequence continues at coordinate 55,805,785 of NC_029794.2, forward strand.
TGGCTTGAATCAGTCAAACCAAGGCTGAATGATTGCCACAGAAATTCTCTAGGTACATAGGATGCTATCTGGGCTATCATCAATAGTGTAGCAGCAGTGGTTTCAGGGGCTGGATCACTGCGTGCTGACATATATCGTACTATAAGAATAAGAATAGATGAATGATATTGAAAACTAAGTTCTATTGTGCTGAACTTACATTTTAGATGGAGCTGGTGGCACCGTTGGTGTGCTTTCATCAACTTTCTAGGGTTATGGAGTGCTGCGGGGTTAGAGAAAATGAATCAAATTATAAAAAAAAATAATTATAGCTCAATTTTCAAGATATACACCCAAATAAGAAAAGATTATACCCAAACAATAATGAAATGAAACCGAATATTTTTCCTCACCTCTCTATTGGGGTGATGGTTCAAATGGTGGCACAGGGATTGCTGATGTTGTCTGGGATGAAGGTAGGCATAGTTGAATTAGAAGTCTAAACAAGACAAAAATAAAATATTAAGAAATCCCTTTAAAATAGATTATTAGAAGGTTGAAATTTAGTTATAAAACTTACATATTAAACAGTTGAGAGGGCAGTTAAAAAACGATCATCTGTTATTGAGTTGGGTCACTCACCGATTCTTCTTTCTGGCTCAACCTGAAATCCACCCAAATAAAAAGACAATACACCCAAATAATAATCAGATACACCCGGAAATGCTCTCTTTTTTTTGAGAACTTACGTAGTTGCAGATTTTTCTTTTTTTCCTGCCTTTTTTTTTCTTGAATAAAACATTAAAGGGCTTTTTGTTCTAAAAAAATATATATACAGGATTAGAAGAATATGGTAAAAAAAGAATTTAGAAAATGGTATTAGAAAAATAAATTACGTGCAATTCGAAGGTTTGTTTACACTGCTTTGATCCGTCTGGCCTTGAGACAAAGGATCAGTCTCGTTTGCTAAGTTTATCTCTGGCATTCTAAGTATAGAATAAATATCATTCATTAAAATTACTATTTAGTTAAATCAAGATATCAAAATTCTATCAATTAAAGGAAGAACAATAATCATCAAGCAAAACACCTTAAAAAAGGTAATATACACCTAAATTCAGCATACCCTTGTGTAGCAGCCTCTTTATTTATTTTCTTCTTTTTTGATTGTCTTAAAAATTCTTCTATTGTTTCAGTTCTAATTTTGATTCTGACAGTACATTTAAAAGTACATGTTAACAAAATATAGTTTTTATTACAGAGTATAAGATAGCTTTAGAAAGTATCTTACCCATCATAGGAATGGATTTCTTCTTCTGAAGATGAATCCTCAACTATGTGCTTTCTTTTTTTGGATTGCATCCTGAAAATAAAAAAAAATTATGAATCAGACAAATACAACAATATTGATGATGAGATATTCTCGAAAGCAGTGCATACTTTTTGGTGGGAGTGTGAATTTTTTTCTTTGATTTTTGTTTTTTAATTGGCAACCATTCTTCACTCCTGAAATTAAATGAGAAACCCTCTGTTAATACATTAAATTTTGATAGAAATAGGAAAGAAAGTGATGATAATTTTAGAATCTTACTCATCATTGGGTTCACTTTTGCTTTCTGAACTGGAATCCTCTAAAATCTGCTTCCTCTTTCTGGATTCTATTCTAGAAAGCGAACAATCATTAGGAAAAAATACCCTAAAATTGACAAAATAGACCCACAAATATTACTTACTTTTTGGCCGTCCTTTTGGGTTGTTTCCTTCTAGGTTCCTCTGAGTCTTCTTCCGAATCAGACTCAGAGAAAAAATCAACATCAGTTTCTGATGGATCACTCTCAGACAATGAACTTGGCTTCTTCTTTTTTCTTTTCTTCTTTCTTTTTTTTTTCATTTCTTTCAATTTCTTTTTTGTTTCTACCATCTTGACGATGCCCTGAAACAGAAGAAATGTAAGTTTATACCATCTAAATAAATAAAACACACCCAAATTAGAGAAGGTATTCTATTCGCTTACCATATGACCATCTATCTCTGCTCTCATCCTTGCAACCAGCTGCTCTGTGTCCCAGTTGCTAACCCAGGACAGTCCAGAATTTTCTTCTCCTTTCTTGTCCTTGTTTTTTGCTAGACGGAAATAAATTATCATCAAGGCATAGAGGCATCCATCGATTGATTTTTTGTTTTTCAGACGGTAATTTGTTATGCCTTTGATGATGAAATTCAGCACATGGGCTCACTAGTTGCCCTCCGTTATTTTCTTCATCTCAAAAATTGGAGCTATGTGCACGGAAGATACTTTACTTATTGTAGTTGGAAACAAGAACGCCATATGAATATAGAGGATGAAAATCCTCTTGAACATCAGCCGATCTTGTTCGTTTTCAACACCGATACTCATTATGTCATCGGTCAGCTTCTTTAGAGTGTTGCCTTGGAACCTTTTGAAAATCAGTTTGTTCTCTTTAGAAAGATTCCTATAACTCACTTTATTAGAAAATAGATCTCCTATAAAAAAAATAAAATAATTTATTACTTGAAATGCACCCAAATATCACTCATATGCACCTAAATTTATTACTTGATTACATGAGATCAGAATAAGATATTACGAAGAACATATTACAAAGAATGGAACTATAGAGGTTTTCTGTAATTAGTTACCTGATGTATTGAGGCCTAGGGCAGCCCCTATTGTTTTGGGTTTAACTTTAAAGGAACCATAGCTTGTTTCCAGTGTGTTTTTGCCCAATTTAAAGGAGTTAGCCAACTCCTTTAATAGTTTGTGAGGCACATTCATTGGCGGGATGTGCATGAGTCCACCAAAACCTAATTCACGAACGATCGCTTTCTTTGGCTTGCTCATCTTTTCAAATTTTTCACTCAATAGTCTGGTGGCACACTTCAAGTCTTTAGTTTGCTCTAAACAAAGCAAAATTAGAGTCATTTAAATAACCTATATTTGTATTAGAAAAAATTTACTTGTTCTAAGAGATATATATATATATATACGCGCTTACATTGTATTTTTTTTCCACCTTGGTTCTTGGTTGTCATTTTTACTGTAAGGAAAAAAATACTGTCAATAGATAAAAAATGCACCCAAATACCAGAGACATACACCCAAAGACCAGTCACGTACACCCAAACACCAGCCACACACACCCAAATCCAATCCTATACATATGTTTTTTCAATTAAACGAAATTAAATGATTTCAAAATCATATTCAACTCAACCAAACATGCATAAAATGATATTATACGACTTAAGAATGATATTTAAGTTCAAAATGCCACTAGAAGCACCAATCACATTCAATACCAACATATACACCCTGAAATGCGCTATAGAGAGTTTATATGTATACAAACCTATTTAAAAAATATCCAAACATTCACAAAACAGAGTTTATATGTATAAACCCAAAAATCATTTCACTAGAAGTACGTAAAACAGCGTAAACGACTTGAAAAGTTTCATCAGAACAGGAATATGAGATCGAAACCAAGAACAGTGAAACATAGAGAGAAATACGACGATATAGTGCTTCGATTTCGAAATCAGAAACAGAAATGTCAAAAACCTAGAAGAAAAATGAAACAGTACCTTGAATAATGTTTGTTCCTTCTTTTTGGTCTTTTTTATGGAGATTTGTAAGTTTTTTTCTTGATTTCTTCTACTTTTCGCTAGGAGTTGGACGGTTTTTTCAGAGCTTTATTTGGTTTTGAACGTGGTTTGAATCTTGAGGATTTAGGTATTGATTGAGGAAGAAGAGGAAGAGTCTTTCATAATGAGCGCGCTTTAGAAAAATAAAATGGTTGAGTAAGGCGCGTGGTTTTTACGCTCGAGTGTGGGGAGTATGGTGTGCGTCGTTTTTGTTGCGTTTGGACCAACTTGTAGAACTAGTAAGTCAAAAAGGCTTGTATGTGTAGCAAACCTGTTTTTTGAATAAAGACTGTATTACTGTAGTAAGAGATAGAAGATAGGATAGCAATCGTGAGTGTGAATGTAGTGCGGTGGGGTGAGAGTTTTTTAGTGTTAAAATTTAAAAGGGTAGAGAAGAGAAAGAAGAGACTGTGATAATAATGAAGTAGAAAAAGAAAAAGAAAATTAGAAGAGTAAAATTGAAAAAAAAAAATATTGACTATTAAAAAAATTAACAATAAAAATAAAATTGAAATATGTTAAAAATATTAAGAATGAAATTAAAATAAATTAATCATTAAAAATATTTTTAAATTTTTTCAAAAACATTAAAAATAAAAATTTTACTGTATTATTAAAAATATTATAAATAACTTCCTCTTAAATCTAAGTTCTAATCCATAATAAAAAACTTAAACCCTCTATCCATCAGTCTAAAAAAAACTATATGCATAACAGATAAGCATATATTTCTTTACAATAACAATATTTTTAAGGCATACATTGAATAAAAATCAATGAATTTTTTCTTCATAGGTACTTTAGATCTCCGTTTTCCAAAAGGAAATTAATATCTTAGTTAATTTTCCCGTATTCGTTTTATATCACATAATCTTGTTGGAACAAAAATGGTATAAGAAGTACATAATGAAGGGCTGTTCCCTATTATTTGGAATCAAAGCTAATGAATTGGTGTCAGAGCATTTTGGATGGGTTTGGTGGCATTGCCTTAATATTGAGTCACCTCACCTCTTAGTCCCCACTAACATGCATGAGCACCACCACCACTACCACAAAATTCAACTCCTTTATTCCTCGTCATCTCCATATCTGAAATCTGGAATATACTCTCTACTATATCTATAGGGCACTCACTCACTCATTCACTACCAATCTCTAATGCCTACACCTTATATCTTTATTTTTTGCTTTTATATCCCTATTTTTTTTATTTGTCCCTATTTTCAAACACATTCTTAAGCGTTCCTCTGATCTATTCTATTATATAAAAATCAGATTACTGTACTTAATGATGGAGCTGATGTGGCATACTTCTGAGAGTATTTCTGGATTTATTTCTTTTAACGTATTAAATATTAAATACAAGTTATTACGATAAGCTAACTATATCAACTAATTGATTTGATTAGATATTTAAATATCATATAATTTATTATAATTTATATCAATTTGATTTGGTAGTATTTCCTAATTTATTTATTTTAATATTTTAATAGTATTTTTTAATTTATTTCTTTTAATTTATTAAACCAAATTTATTGTATGAACTTATTAATTAATTTGATTAATTTATTAGTCATTAAAATAATAAATTTATGAATAAAATAGGCAACTGAAATATTTTTAACTAATAATTAAATCAAATCAAATCAAATCATATATATTGAACTAAATTCAAATCATGTTAATTAAGGACTAAATTAAAATAAGATAATTTCTTACTTATTCAAGTTATGTGCAATAAATACAAATTAATTTTGATAGATAATTATAGTTGTCTGGTCTACTATATATAGATGGCCACACAAAATTATAAGAATTATAATTTTTATCGCTCTTGCTATTTCAACTCTTCTTTTGTTCTTTTTTTTTCTTTATGTATAATTTATTTTATATATAAATGTATCCAAAATGAGAAAGTACGGATGAGTGTTTTATTGATTATTTATTTGATGAATATATCTCAATTTAAGCATTCTACTGCTGTAGATATAAGTTGACCTGTAGCAATTCAAAGTTGTCAATGTATTTTTTTTATAGTATTAGATTGAAAAATATTTATTAAAATGAATATACCCATTGTAATGATTTTTTTTCAATTGTTATATTTTTATATCAGTCGTGTAAATTCTTTGAAGGCACAAGATGTAAGATCTGGTTAATTAACGGCTAATTAACCCATAAATGAGAATTTATTCTAGAAAGCCAAAAATGTTATTTTTATGGATAAATGTGATAGAGGAGATTGAGACGAGAATTTCGATACCAATTTTATAGAATTCGGACCAAGATTGGACCGAACGGCCCAAACCGGTCCAACCGGACCCAAAGTGGGTCCTTGGCCCAACTAAACTAAACCAAAACCCTAGTTTTCAGTACTCTCTCTCCTCACAACACACTAAACACGCTGAAAATGGAGGCTATGGAAGGAAGAACACTCTCTCAAGTTCTTTCTCTCACTTGATCTTCAAACCACCATAACTTTTGATCTAGAGCTCCGATCGCCGCTCCGTTTGCGGCCACGCGTTCATCGCGGAGAGCTCTACAAAACCCATACAATAAATCTTGAGGTAAGCCATATTTTACTGTTCGAAATTCCAGCCCTTGATTTCGAGTTTCATGAGCAAAAATGTTGAGATTTTGGGTTCTTTGATGTTATAGGACCCAACTCTCTTGAAGGAGAAGGTTAATCTTGTCTCCTTGGACCTTGGGTGTAGTAAGATTCTCAACCCTAGTGTAATTTGTTGTTCTATGAGGTTTGGGTATTGAGATATTGTGTATGGGTATGATGATTGTGGCTTAGGTTGTGTATATGTGAATATTGGAGCTTGATTGGTGATTTTGGAAAGCTTGGAAGAGGGTTTTGTGTGATAAAATCTATCCTTGGAGGTGTTGCTACCTTGAGAGCTTGTGGACAAATGGTTTGGAAGTGCTCCGGTTGAGATTGGGGAATCGGCTAAGGTATGGTTTCGGTTTCCCGTATCTAATATGTAATGTGGTAGGAAATACTTAGGCTAGAGGCCCTAAGATAGGCATTGAATTGTTGGTGTTGTTGAATGGTTGAGATATATGATGTGTTCATATATGTGATTATGAATATTGATGCCTTGATTGTGTGATATATGAGAAATGCATGTTGTGATATATGCTTGATGGATGATTAAGGTTGAATTGGTGGGTGGTACCATGTTGATGGTGAGTATGATGTTGATTATGTATAATGATTGTTGATTGGAAATGGTATTATTAGAAATTGGGATGAGGGAGGATGTATGACATGATATTATGTTTGTCCTTTAGCCATTTGATTGAGAAGTGTTAAAATGGTTAGATGGTGATTTTGGGAATTTTGGGTAAAGGGTCAATGTGTGAGTTGAGGATGGCTTGTTGTTGATTTTGGTACATTTTGAATGATTTCAAAGAGAAGGGTTGAAATTGGCATGTTTTGATTGATTTTGAAAAGAGTTAAAAGTGGCTTGTTTTGAAAATGGCACTTTGTGGTTTTGTATGAAAATATGGTTTTTGGGCATAATTTGACGGGACGTAACTTGGACTACGGATCTCTGATTTGTGCCAAATCTGTTTAAAAATGAAATTGGATTCGGGATGTCCATGCCGTTCGAAGAACGGGTGAAAAACGATTTAAAATGAGGAAGTTATGTCCGTCGGAAGATTGGGGGTTGAATCTGTAAATTCTGCAGCTTTTAACTTAGAAAATTTTGAGCAGAATGACCCCCCGCGCGTAGGCGCACTTGGCGCGTACGCGCCGTTCTTCCAGGAAGCGCCATCCACGCATGCGCGTGATGTGCGCGGGTGCGCCGAATGTGCTGCACCCAATGCCCAGCCATTTTTCCGAGAGTTGTGCCAAAGTTGTGCCAGTTTTGTGCCTGGTGCGCAAGAACAGCCACGCGTATGCGTGGCTGACGCGTGCGCGCAGTTTGGCTAATTTTCAACCCACGCGTTTGCGCGTATGACGCTTGCGCGTCGATGAGTTTTAATGCCATCCACGCGTGCGCGTGGAGTGCGCGTACGCGTGGCCCTGTTTTCATCCCAAAGTTGATTTTTGAGTTTTAAAAGCCAAATTTCATACTTCTAAGCCTCCGATCTCACCACTTATGTCTTAAATCATTATGATATGCCTAGCATGAGAAAAAGGGCTAGTGAATGTGGTAACTTGCGAGTGAAGCAAGGGGAAAAATGAATGATCATTGAGGATCAAAGATGATTATGTGAGATGCGAAGAATGGCGGTGGAAGTGCTTGTTATGCCATGGGCTGAAGGGCCATTTTTGTCAATGAATTGGCTGGTTATGGATTTAACCGTGAGCCGGATGGCTAGATTATTGCCGTGTTACGGCGGAGCCATGTTTATGGCCAAGTATAAATGCATATATGCTGTTGATTGAATTGTGAATGTTTGCACTTCTACCATTGGAGATGAGGGTTTCCCTGGGTAGTAGCAATGGCTAGCCACCATGTGCTCCAGGTTGAGACTCGAAACTCTGTTAACCCAATGTCGTAAGTGTGGCCGAGCA
>NC_029794.2:55814675-55821784 GCF_000816755.2 Arachis ipaensis
CGACAGAGGGACAGTCCAATGGTTAGCTACCAGGACTTGTCGGGTTGGCTCTATAACCGACAGATGATATCATCAGCCACTAGGGACAGGCATGCATCATAAGCATACTACATGAATTGTTTGAGATTGCCTATTTGACTGCATATTACTTGCTAATTGTCTAAATGCCTGATCTGTTCCTATTTGTAAATCTCTTGTCTGATATAACTGTGTTTGTTATATTATACTCCTGCTGGTGGTTGGGTGGTCTGAAGGAATTGGAAAGGGAAGTATTAGTTAGACTGAAGGATCTTTAGTCAGTTGCCGCTTACGGTTTAGCTTGTTTATAAGCTTTGATATTATCTGGAGGAAGTTCCAGGATTGCCTTCGGCTTTCCTCTATTATTATGTATTATATATATGGAAGCTGTTACCATGCTGGGGATCTCTGGTTCTCACCCATGCGGATTTTGTGGTTTTCAGATGCAGGACGTGAGGTTTCTCGCTGAAGCATGCTGGAGACTTCTGGATTAGCGAAGATCCTTTGTTCTCGGGACTCTGTTTTGGTTTATATATCTTGTTTAGATACTTTTATCTCCATTAAATAATACAAACTGTGATGACTCCTTCTAGAGGGGATTTTTGGAGAATAGGTTTTCTGTATTTGTGTCCCTTTGAGTTTCCTTTGGGGTTTCCTTATTTTATCATATGTATATATTACTATGCTCGGACCAGTTATCTTCGAAACCGGGTTTTGAGTCTTGATATTCCCGTTTTTGACACTCTTTATATATATGATCTTGCGCTAGCTTATCCTTTGCTCGTTACGTTATCATTCGGAGTGTTGCGTTTTCGAGTTACGATTTTTGTTTACCCCTTTTTCTTCAAAGGCTCCTAGTTATAATCAATCACTCATACTACTATACGTACTAAATTTTTGTTTTAGAGGTCGTAATACCTTGCCATCTCTGAATTATGACTTAAGCATAAGACTCTGTATGGTAGGGTGTTACACAAGATAATAAAATAGGTTGACTTTAATATCATTAGAAGCTAAATATAATGGTTCAAATAAGCACCACTAATTATATTAAAAAAATAATTTTGTAATAATAATGTGATTTACATATTAATTTTTTCGGGTAAATTCATTTCAAAATGTAGAAATTTGACTCATTTACGCTAAAATTACAAAATATTAATATACTGAGTTTTTGAAGTATAAATCTTGAAATAAATATATGTGATTATAATTAATGATCATAATTAAAAATCTTTATTTTATTTCAATTTGTTCAGGACATGTTTATCTTAAATTTATTTCTTTATTAATTAGTATTTTTTTGTACATTTAATTGTCATTAATTTATATAAATTAAAATATATAACTTAAAAAAATAGATGCGTGTCTAAAACATGAAAAAAATATATTTTTTTTGTTAGTAAAAAATTTATGTCGCTTTAACTTTTTTTTTTGGCATCATATCTTACATTTTTATTATAATTAAAAGTTAGAGGTAAATTATTAAATATAATATCTCACTAACCAGAATTAATTTCAAGATAAGAAATTACTTTGTACATTATATATATTGTAAAATAGTATGATCATTTGTTATTTTTTAATGGTAAATATTGTCAAATAAAATAGTGTAAGAAATTATAAAAAAATGTATTTACAAGTTTAGAAAATATTAATTTATTTTTCAATAGAATAAATTATATATTGAATAACAAAAGTTGTTATTGGTTTCTCTTTACACTAAATAATACTCAACGATGGTGTTTCGGTACACTATGTTACCAAGAAATATTAATCGATCGATCTAATAACTTTTGTAATGACATAAGTTTATGAATTTGAAAATTTAGAAATCATTTCATAAAATGTGAAGTTTTAACAAGTAACAATGCTGATCATATTGTTTTGACTTCAAGAATGAATATGATACTAACAAATAAAATTGTCCCAAGTAAATTTCAACAAAACAAAAATCCATAAGTATTGCTATTAATGAAAAATTAATCTATTTTAAAGACAAATACAATTTTTTTCTACGAAATTTCTAACTCAGCAAGTCGATGACTAATTCACCACATATTGATGCTCTATTTATTAAGGGTATGTCGCTAACTAATGGATTGTTATACACACAAAGTGAGATTCAAACTCTGAATACTTGCTTAAACGGACAAATAAGATGACGATTTATCCAATCCAAAATAATTAAAACAAATATTAATTATTTTTAATATTTTTAAGTTGTAAAATATTTATAACAATAATAATTATTATAGATATTTTTTATTTAAATTTTAATAAAAAATTTATATAATTTTATGTATTATCCCGTGTAGGACACGGCTACACGGGAACATACACTAGGGATAAAAATTGGATGTCTGCACAAAATTTAGATCTTGAATTACTGAATAGCATAAATTGTTCTGGTTTGTCTCCACATAAATTAATACTCAAGGTTGGTGATCCGGTGATGTTACTGAGGAATATTGACCAATCCAGTGGTATTTGTATAATATTTAATTTGATAATTAATTTTAAGGTAAAACACACAATTAAACCAAACCTAACTCAATATTATACAATTCACCCGAATGAAAAAATGTTACATAGATCTCCCCAATCACCTCTTTATATAAATCGAATGAGTCAGATTAGATTTAGCTCTATATATAAATCGAAATACTCTTGTTCGATTTATGCATGCATACATGCTGTCCTAGTAAATCTAATAATCCTGTTTCGATTTATCCATGCATGCATGCTGCCTTAGTAAATCTAATCACCCTGTTTTAATTTATGCAAGACGTGATCCCATAGTAATTCGACACAAACCATTTCAATTTACACACAGTGGGCTGCCCATAGTAATTTGACTATGGCCGTTCGAATTACACACGGTTTTCCTGTCCATGGTAATTCAAATGAGACTAATTAGATTTACTAAGAGAGTCCCTATAAATAGAGTTGGAATTGGACTTATTCGAATCATGAATCCAAAATTCCGTCTCACCAAATTCTAGAAAAATCTCAGCCTAAACACTCTAACATTTGAAAAATTACCTAATGAAAGGGGAGGGGGGATAACCTGAACTGTCTTTATTGTTTGGACGGAGTTGCCCATATTGTTGGTGTCATCAATGAAGAGATTAGTGCATACATTTTTTTTTCAAAAATAGTATTAAATGATTTACTTTAATATTTTTTTGTCTCTTTTAATGATGATCATTATTACAATTGTTAAACTAGATAGAGTGGTTAGATTAGTGGCTTAATAATATCTAGAGATTTGACCGAGCAAGTTTTAATTTGGATAGTAGTTACAAATAAGTAGAAGAATATGAATAATGAAGACAATGTGTAGTGAAACTTAGTTAGAGTAAAACTAGTCAAAGGAATCGATGTTGTGATTTGGGTTGTTAGTAAAAATATTTTATTAGTATTAAACTTATTTTTATTAGGCTTAGCCTAATGAATATGTAATTTTATTTTGTGTTTGTACCGATAACATTATTTGGTTGCGTTTATGGTATTATTTTGATTAAGAGATGCATCAGTAGATATTGTTATGTAAATATGTTTTGATGTGGTCGTAAGAGACAATTTTGTTATGTTGTTTATGCTATCTCATCGATGTATCAATAGAATGAGATAATAGCAGGGTATGCGCCACATGTCGAATGCAGAATGCAGAATGCACGGTATGCAGCGGGTGGTAGCCAACCTCCGTCGAGAGTCTCAAGTGCGGTCTTGATATTGTTGTGCCGATCCGATATCACTACAATACCCGGCTGCGGAGTGACGTGCTAGCGGAGGTGGAATAGAAAAAATGACCACGACTCAACATCCTCACCCTCTATAAGTGCAAATGCAACAGAAAGGATGTTGGAGTTCCCATCCTGAGTAATCGCAACAAGCAATGTACCCCGTATTTGCCATACAAGTGGGTCCCATCAATACTCACCAACAGCTTGCAATGTCGGAAGGCCTCAATACACTGTGGGAATGTCCAAAAAAGCTGATGAAAATAGGCATGTGACTAATCCACTTGCCCACCAACTTGTACGGGACTCGTTCTCAACACTGCAATACTACCCGGCATGATCATCTGCACACCTAGTACCCATCATTATAACTCATTGTATGAATTATCCCAATCTTCGTAAATCTGTGCCATGGCTTTCTCCTTCACCAAACAAACCCTCCTGTAAGTCGGTCTGAAACCGAAATGTGCCTCTGTCGTATTCAACAGTACCTTGATACACATGTTAGCATTAGCTCTAATCATAAGCAGTATGAATGCCGAAAACACATGATAATCAAGACTCATGTGAACACTCGATATCGACGTGGCCAGACAAGTATGAGGTCCATTGTACCGTTTTACCTCCCAAATACCTCGATGCTGGCGGAGACTGGTCCAAATCAACCATGTCTACCCGTTGCCAAATTCTTTACACTTTCCATAGTACTTGCGATAATCAAACTCCACCATTTTGTACTGAACCCCGCGTTGGATGCTATAGGTCTTCACACTTAACATGGCTTCCTCTTTATCCTAAAATTGCTGACTAACCTGAAACTCCACTAGTCCTTTAGTATCCTATGTATCTCTAGCACCAAATCCAAGAGGTTCGCTAGAAACCTCCTACTGTCTCATGACATCCAAGTCCAAATTTGAAAAGTGCAGGGGGTACTGCTGAGTCCCTGAACTAGACGCTCCACCACATCCCACTGGATTACTGCCTGCTACGTCATCACCACTATCATCAGCAATGATATCCGGCTCGACATCAACATCATCAACATCATCCCGCAGTACATCCTCTATACCATCTGGTGTTCTACTCTGTAATGAAACTGGTGTCGTATCAGTGATACTTACTTCTTTGTCACCACTGCGATTTAGATCAGCTACGAAGGACGGTGAGGCTACCAACATTGCCTCAGGTGCAATCACAGACACGGATGAAGAGGCATCACTAGGCCTCGAACTAGAACAGGCTGCCATTGCTGGAGCTTGGAGATTCTGGTTGGAACCACCTGAGCTGGAGACCACATCTACAAGTTTGGCTAATAGCTCAGAGGTCCTGACCTTGGGAAACTGCCGATGACAATGGAATAGAACTTCCAAATCTTCGTCACTCCCTATGACGAACGAATCGTACTTCACATAGTCCCGCAAAACTAAAATCGGAATTCTATAGAATAACTTCTCAACCCATGTCACGCTTGGAACCCTAGTTTTTGGATTATAGAGTTCAGAAACTCAGTGAAACTCGTAGAAGGTTTCAAAAAAACACTAAGCGTATCCTTATTAGTAAACTTAATTCCAGAACGTGTTTTTTTCTTAATCGACCCTCTATAGTGCACTAATACTAGAAAACTATCCTCACTAGCCATTGTATTTCACTCTCATACAGAATTCACGTTCATATCATATTTATATAAGTTGGCCTCACAGTAAATCTAATCAGTACCATTCGAATTATATAAGGACAATATCAGTGTGTGTAAATCGAAACGGTTTGTGTCGAATTACTAAGGGCTCACATGTTGTATAAATTGAAACATAATGATTAGATTTACTAGGGCAGCATGTATACATGCATAAATCGAAACAGGGTGATTAAATTTACTCAGACAGCATGCATGCATACATAAATAGAACCAGGGTGTTTTGATTTATATAGAAAGCTAAATCTAGTCTTGCTCGTTCGATTTAAATAAAATGGTGATTGGGGGGGATCCATGTAACATTTTTTTATTTGGATAAATTGTGTAATATTGAGTTGAGTTTGGTTTAATTGTGTATTTTACCCTTAATTTTATGTATATCTATATTTTTGTGTATAGATCAATGTTCCAACATGCCAATACCAACCTAATCAATTTTCTGTCATCAAACAATTTTCATGATTTCCTTTCCTTTTTAATTGAAGTTCATTTAGTTTGTTCTTTTTAGTGGTGTATAGCTTTGTTACATTTTTAATCTTAACTACAACTCGAGCACATGATATAAGGCTTATAATGGAAATTGTGTTCCTTTTTTTATCATTGGGACATTTGTGAGTGCCCTTATGTGTGAAAGCAAGCAACTCAACCAATCACCAATGGACAACAAAATTTGTAAGGTCCTTGCATAGCACGTGAAAGAAAACCCCTAACACTGTGCAGGTGGTAGTAGGAGAAGCAAAGAGCCAAAGAGTAAAGAGGTACCCTTTTCCATTTTCCATTTTGCTACTTTCCTCTTTTTCCTCTCTGACAAAACTACACGCTCGTGAATCGTGATCTTCACATCACTTTACTATTTCAACCTCCATTTATTTCTGTCACCACAGATTTAAATATTCTCACAATCTAGTTTCTTGGCAGAATATACAAGTAGTTTGCAATTCTTGTTTTCTTTTTCTTTTTTATAAAAAGGAAAGAAAAGAAAAGAAAAGAATAGAACTCAGGTCATACCGCCATAGTTTTTTCCAGCCTCTTAAAAGATTGTTGAACAAAATCTCAATCATTCAAGCGTGTAATGTTACTAATTGGCGTGAGCTGTTTGTTATAGGTATTTTTACAATAAAATTCTAAATAATAAATAATTAAATTTACTAAAAAAATATACAAATAAAATAATAAAAATAAGTAATATAATAATTATAGCTTCTTTATAATTTTTATGGTTAGACATTCAAACTCTAGATATTACACTTATATGCATATCTACATTCTCTGAACAAGTCACTATTAATGCATTACACCATTTTAAGATAATAAGAAGCTGCGACTCTGGTAGCCGTGGTAGTGGTGGCTAGCAATGACTATGGATTGACTAATCAATAAAATAGTGATAAATGAAGTATGCATCATTGTCCTTACTTATATTTATGATGGGTCTAAACACAGTAATTATATTTTTACCAAAATATATTTAAAAAAAATTAATAATCAAATTATTTTTTTTTAAAATATCTTTCAATAATTTTTTAATTATTAAATTGTGATTTTATCAAAATTTTAATTAAAAATTATTTTTATATTTTATTATTAATTTTTTGATATCAATATATATTATTTTAATATTAAATAAAAAAATTTATTACTATTAATATGTA
>NC_029794.2:55822596-55833701 GCF_000816755.2 Arachis ipaensis
TTACAAATAAAAAAATATTATTTTAACATTCCTCAAAAGTAAAAAGTGAAATTTTCTCCTTTTATTTTTGCACAAGTTTAATTGATTGTTTAGACTAAATACGCACACTCAAAGTTACCATTCTTAATTAGTAGAATTATCATGCCTCAATAATAGCCACATGCGATCAAATTTGTTAGTCAATTTACCACGTGTTGCATCATTACAGGTCAACTTGATATAGCCACACTTAGACACGAAACACAACTAGGTACTATAGACAACACCTAAAAAGAAATCCTTAACAAAGGATATACACCATTTTATGGTTACTTTCAATTATTTAATAATAATTAAAATACCTAATTTTTTTTCCTTTTATTTACTTGTAGTATAAATTTTGGAACCACCAAGCAATGCTCTTTTGTAGTATTTTAAAGAAGTAAAAAGTATAATTCTAACAAAGTTTCTAATTAATAATAAAAATATTTAAAGATTTTCACATATACTAGTGTATTTGTCTAGTACACTATTATCTATTAATTTGGGAGCATTGACATATTTTATAAAATATTGTGAAAACTCAGATGTCGTAAAGCAACTTTGGCGTGTTATTGTGAATTTGTAGAGTATGGTGAGAAAATGACTGATTATCCCCTTAATCGAACAATAATGTTTAGAGAGTGTGGATTCATGTCCTTTGCGTATGAACACAATGAGCGTGACTAAACAGCTGTCTTGGTTGGGGTCTAAGGGCCAGATTGGTTGGACCAGGGTTCCCAAAAAACTGTGTTGAACTTGAATCGGGTTGAGATAATGTGTAACGACGCATCTCCTAGCACGTCATGGCCAATTCTAGCCGCCAGGCGCTACTATACGGCTTTTTCTAGAGACTTTAGACCTTATATTAAATACATACATATTAGCCTGTAGCGCTAGTCGAGATCGCGTGTCAGATATAGATATAGCGAAATAGGTAATAGTTAAATAGATAATATACATAAAGTATAGAAAATACAGAAAACATAGTAATACCATACATATATGCTCGGAGGCTCATTTAGCACATCATACGTCGATTGACCACCCGCAACCTGACGTTACCTAGGAACTAGTCTTAGATATGGTTTCCCGATTGATCCATCCATGCATACGTGTCGATGGGGTTAAAAATACCACCAGTCCGTGACAATAGGCAATCGTCACAAACTTGACGCCATGATATACGCACAAAGGGGAAACAAAGTTTTAGCAGTCAGTGGATAATACCTGCCTCCAAACAACCTCAAGCACCTTGGAGTTTACATTTTTTTTCTGTAGCACATCTCAAAAAAATTATCTCTAAAGGACTTCTCTGCTCTTCTTTTTAAATAAAACTTGTTCCCGGTCTTTTTTTAAAATGTCTCAGCCTTGTCACGTATTTTATTATTTTGCTCTTAGTATTTTTGTACATTTTCAATTTTATCCTTTTTGTACATAACTTCATTTTTCTAGTTTTCTTTAGGCTTTTAGTGACGCTTTCACCATTAGTGTTATTACTTCACCATTTTACCCTCAAATATTTTTTCTAAAAGACCTTCTTATCCTTCATTAAATTAATTAATAATTTTTAATTTTGACTTTATACCTAAAATTACTAATATGTCCCTAAGTACTCTAGTTTTATCGTTTAACCTGATTTACCGTCAAAGTATTACCGGATTAATTCTAATATTTTTATATGACCAAATTATCCATAATAATTTTAGTTAATACCAATTCTACCTTTAGGGACCTAATCATTTTATCCTTTATTAATTTATTTAGTTATTCTAGTTACTGCTTTTTACAGTTTTACTTCTAATTTTTACTAAAATTTTTATTTAGGCCCGAAACTTTATTATAATTATAATTTTGATTCAATTAATTTATATAATTACTAATTTATGTTTGATGATACTAAATTCAGAATTTTACTTATCTTTCAATTAAATTACATTTTTAACCTTCTTTTTACTCAAAAATGAACATAACACCCTTTTTATTTTTACACCTTTATTCTATAGGATTAAAATCAGTTTTCTAACCTCTTATTAACTCTTATACACGTGACTTTCATGATTATTTAGTGGCCGAATTTTCAGGGATGCAATTTTTTATTTGTATCCACTTTTAGTGACTCTTGAGGTTTGAAACTTAAACCCCAAGTGCTCTAAATAATTTCAGTGGTTTCATACAATTTTCAAAGGAAAACAAGTTTTATATATCACTCAAATAACAGTCCAAAAATAGAGAAGCATCACTGAATTTCCAGAATTAAGAATCAAACACAAAATCACCACAAAGTGGCTCATATGAACACCAAAAACAAGCACAAACATACTCTGACTAATTTTAACCCTTACCTCTTATGCCATTCAGTTATTAAACCTTTTACACACTAGAAAAGCGTGCACACAAGGGCAGGAGCACAGCTGGTGATAGTGCAGTTTTGTTTTTGGCCGAAAGTGTCGCAAAAATGTCGAAATTCAACTACTTTGAACTCGAATCTCTCTAACTCTTTAGGCGTGCTCCATTGGTGCTTTAAAAGGAGTTCTATATACATGGAGGACAGTAAGAATTCATCTTGACTACTATTTTTTTTAAAAAGGTAAGGAGAAAGAATAGGAGTTTACGTAGCTGAACTTTCGGTATAAATGCAGGAATTAGCAAAAATGAGCAAGAGTTTGTATTTGTATGGATTGAGTACTTGAAGAACACATGAAGAATAATGGATGAAGAGTTGAAATGGGGGCTGGAACACAGAGAAAAAGTGCAAGAATTTTTTCTCTTTCTCTCTTAAGAATTCGGTTAAAAGAGTTTAAAAATGTGTAAAGTATTTTGTAAATTTTGTGGCCAATGCTTCCTTAAATAAAAAATCAAAGTCTTGATAAATTTATGATAGTAAAAAAAACTAGAATTTTCGTGGTAAGGGATGGGATTTAATGAAGAAGGGGTATGAAAACGAGAAAACTTGGTCAGCGCTTGCATGTCGAGCTTATCCACAGTTAACCGCAGTTAGTTACTTGAGGTTAAAAAGACAGTAGAAATGGGTGAAAGGCTGAGATAGTCTCAGCCCCGAGGCTGAGATGGAGAGACAAGTTACTTGGGTGGCAAGTAAGAAGATTTGGGGTCTCTAGAAGCCATTTGTGGAATACTAGTCAGAAATTCGATTCGGAGTAAATTTTATCGTGTGGTAAAATAATTAATGGCTAAGATTTATTCTTAAAGAAATACATCATAAACTGATGTCTAATATTAATCTTGGGATACAATTACCAATGTAGAAATTATTTTTACAACTGGTTTTAAAATTTTCAGTTACAAGAGTTTTTTCTCAGCTTACGCAAAACCGTCACGAAAAGTGAATTTCTGACTCAAAAGTCTCTAGTGAGAAAAATAAGCTAATGGTAAGCTAATATTTATTATTTTCTAGTCAAACTTAACTTAGGGGGATTAATTACCCTCATAAGGTCAATTTTGACTTTATAAATGGCCTTATTCTATTTAATTTTTTATTTTTTAATTTTTTTTACCATTGGGGCAGCCTCACTATTTCTTATTGGGCCGTGGTTCAAAATTTTGCAAAATAAATTTTAAAATGGCCAGAAAAGTTTGTCTACCGAAAACCGGGTTCTTACATTCTACCATCCTTAAAGAAAATTTTGCCCTCAAAATTTTAACTATGCACAAGAGATAAAGGACATTTATGTCTTGTGTTATGTTTAAGGTTCTTAATTAATGTAACACTCACCTCAAGTGAAGTGACCAGGTCTAGTGGCACTTGTTAGTAGTCACGATAAAACTCCACCTTGTTGATGGGATCTAGAGGCCATTTCTATAATCCTCTTGCACCAGTCCTTTGCCAGATGTCCCTCCTTATTGCAGTAGTAACATATATTGGTGTCAAACTAGAAAGGCCTACTGCCATGATTTTTTGGCACTTTGGGCATGTGAGGCCATCCTGAGTTTGTTGAGGTTGCTCTCTTTGACCCCTTGTACTTATCATAGGTCATGATTATTGTTACTGCCATTGAAACGAATAGGAAGGTGGTGCGTGCTTACACAATTGGTGCACGAAATTGTGATCACACTTTTCACAACTTCGCACAACTAACCAGCAAGTGCATTGAGTCGTCCAAGTAATACCTTCCGTGAGTAAGGGTCGATCCCACAGAAATTGTCGGCTTGAAGCAAGCTATGGTCATCTTGTAAATCTTAGTCAGGCGGATTCAAATGGTTATGAGTTTTTGATAATTAAAAGATAAATAAAACATAAAATAAAATAAAGATACTTATGTAATTCATTGGTGGGAATTTCAGATAAGCGTTTGGAGATGCTTTGTTGCTTCTAAACCTCTGCTTTCCTACTATCTTCATCCAACCATGTGTGCCCCCTTCCATGACAAGCTGTATGATCCTCTCGGATGAAAAATACCATGTACGATTTTTGCACGGCTAATAAACTGTCGGATTTCTCGTCTCGGATGAAAAATACCAAGTACAGCTATCGCACGGCTAATCATCTGTCGGTTCTCACTAGCGTCAGAATAGGATCTCTCTATCCTTTTGCACAATGTCACTGCACCCAACATTCGCGAGTTTGAAACTCGTCATAGTCATCCCTTCCCAGATCCTACTCGGAATACCACAGACAAGGTTTAGACTTTTCGGATCTCAGGAATGCTGCCAATTGGTTCTAGCCTATACCACGAAGATCTTAATCTCACAGACTCGGTTCGTGGATTAGAGACCCAAGAAAATATACTCCGGCTGTCGTCCAATGACTACGTTGAACATCATGTAGACCGCTTGTGGTTGTCAGGCACGCGGATCTTGGCTAAGCGAGTAACGAAGATAGTGGGTGATTGTCACGGGTCACCCCTTCATTCTGACTTAACTGAATTAAGTACGAGAGTATATCTTGGAGAATAAGTAGGTGTAAATTGAAAGAGAAACAATAGTACTTGCATTAATTCATGAAGAATAGCAGAGCTCTACACTTTAATCTATGGGGTGTAGAAACTCCACCGTAGAAAATACATAAGAGAAGAAGGTCTAGGCATGGCCGAATGGCCAGCCTTCAAATGTAACATAAGATGATAAAGTATGGTGATCAAAGATCGAAAGATGCGAATACAATAGTAAAAGTGCTATTTATACTAAAACTAGTTACTAGGGATTACAGAAAATAAGTAACTAAGTGCAGATAGTGCAGAAATCCACTTTCGGGGCCCACTTGGTGTGTGCTTGGGCTGAACTTTGAAGCTTTCACGTGCATAGACCATTCTTGGAGTTAAATTTCAGCTTGGGTGCCAGTTTGGGCGTTTAACTCCAGTTCTGGTGTCAGTTCTGGCGTTTTACGCCAGGAAAGGGTCTCTAGTTGGCATTTAGACGCCAGTTTGGGCCATCAAATCTCGAACAAAGTATAGACTATTATATATTGTTGGAAAGCCCAAGATGTCTACTTTCCAACGCAATTGAGAGCGCACTAATTGGGCTTCTGCAGCTCTAGAATATCCACTTCGAGTGCAGGAGGGTCAGAATCCAACAGCATCTGCAGTCCTTTCTCAGCCTCTGAATTAGACTTTTGCTCAGATCCCTCAATTTCAGCCAGAAAATACCTGAAATCACAGAAAAACACACAAACTCATAGTAAAGTCCAGAAATGTGATTTTTGCATAAAAACTAATAAAAATATAATAAAAAGTAACTAAAACATACTAAAAACTATGTAAAAACAATGCCAAAAAGGGTATAAATTATCCACTCATCACAACACCAAACTTAAATTTTTGCTTGTCCCCAAGCAACTAAAAACAAAATAGGATAAAAAGAAGATAAGATACATTAAATCTAAAAAATATCAATGAAGATTAGTTTCAATTGGATGAGCGGGACTAGTAGCTTTTTGCTTATGAACAGTTTTGGCATCTCACTTTATCCTTTGAAGTTCAGAATGATTGGCATCCATAGGAACTCAGAATTTAAATACTGTTATTGATTCTCCTAGTTCAGTATGTTGATTCTTGAACACAGCTACTTTATGAGTCTTGGCCGCGACCCTAAGCATTTTGTTTTCCAGTATTACCACCGGATACATAAATGCCACAAACACATAACTGTGTGAACCTTTTCAAATTGTGACTTAGCTTTGCTAGAGTCCCCAGTTAGAGGTGCCCAGAGCTCTTAAGCACACTCGTTTTGCTTTGGACCACGATTTTAACCGCTCAGTCTCAAGCTTTTTACTTGACACCTTCATGCCACAAGCACATGGTTAGGGACAGCTTGGTTTAGCCGCTTAGGCCAAGATTTTATTCCTTTGGGCCCTCCTATCCATTAATGCTTAAAGCCTTGGATCCTTTTTACCCTTGCCTTTTTGTTTAAAGGGTTATTGGCTTTTTCTACTTGCTTTTTCTTTTTCTTTCTTTTTTTTTCGCCCTTTTTTTCGCAAGCTATGTTTTTCATTGCTTTTCTTGCTTCAAGAATCAATTTTGTGATTTTTTCAGATTATCAATAACATTTCTCTTTTTTCATTATTCTTTCAAGAGCCAACAATTTTAACATTCATAAACTTTACTATAAAAAATATGCACTGTTCAAGCATTCATTCAGAAAACAAAAAGTATTGCCACCACATCAAAATAATTAAACTATTTTCAAGATAGAATTCAAAATTCATGTACTTCGTTTTCTTTTTCAGAAAACATTTTTTTATTTAAGAAAGGTGAAGGATTCATGAAATCATTCATAGCTTTAAGACATAGACACTAGACACTAATGATCATGTAATAAAGACACAAACATAGACAAAATATAAAGCATAGAAACCGAAAAACAGAAAAATAAGAACAAGGAAATTAAAGAACGGGTCCACCTTAGTGACGGCGGCTAGTTCTTCCTCTTGAAGATCCTATGGAGTGCTTTAGCTCATCAATATCTCTTCCTTGCCTTTGTTGCTCCTCTCTCATGGCCTTTTGGTCCTCTCTGATTTCATTGAGGATAATGGAGTGCTCTTGGTGCTCCATCCTTAGTTGCTCCATGTTGGAACTCAAATCTCCTAAAGAAGTGTTGATTTGCTCCCAATAGTTGTGTGGAGGGAAGCACATCCCTTTAGGCATCTCAGGAATTTCTTGATGAGGAATCTCCTCATGCTCTTGTTGAGGTCCATGAGTGGGCTCTCTTGTTTGCTCCATCCTCTTTTTAGTGATGGGCTTGTCCTCTTCAATGAGGATGTCTTCCTCTATGACAATTCCAGTTGAATTGCATAGGTTACAGATGAGATGAGGGAAGGCTAACCTTGCCAAAGTGGAGGGCTTGTCCACCACCTTGTAGAGTTCTAGAGGTATGATCTCATGAACTTCTACTTCCTCTCCATTCATAATACTATGGATCATGATAGCCCGGTCTACTGTAGTTTCATACCGGTTGCTAGTAGGAATGATAGAGCGTTGGATGAACTCCAACCATCCCCTAGCCACAGGTTTGAGGTCAGGCCTTCTCAATTGAATCGGCTTGCCTTTGGAGTCTCTCTTCCATTGAGCTCCTTCCACACAGATGTTCATGAGGACTTGGTCCAATCTTTGATCAAAGTTGACCCTTCTAGTGAAAGGGTGAGGATCTCCTTGCATCATTGGCAAGTTGAGTGCCAACCTCACGGTGTTCGGACTGAATTCCAAGAATTTTCCCCGAACCATTGTGAGCCAATTCTTTGGGTTCGGATTCATACTTTGATCATGGTTCTTAGTGATCCATGCATTAGCATAGAACTCTTGAACCATTAAGATTCCGACTTGTTGAATGAGGTTGGTGAGAGCTTCCCAACCTCTTCTTCGAACCTCACGTCGGATCTCTGGATATTCACTCTTTTTGAGTGTGAAGGGGACCTCGTGAGATCATCTTTTTCTTGGCCATAACTTCATAGAAGTGGTCTTGATGGACCTTTGAGATGAATCTCTCCATCTTCTATGACTCGGAGGTGGAAGCAATTGCCTTTCCTTTCCTCTTTCTAGAGGTTTCTCCGGCCTTAGGTGCCATTAATGGTTATGGAAAAATAAAAAGCAGAGCTTTTTTCCACACCAAACTTAAAAGGTTTGGTCGTCCTCGAGCAAAAGAAGAAAGAAAAGAGGAGAAGAAGAAGAAATGGAGTAGATGGAGGGGAGTGTTGGTTTCGGCCAAGGGGTTTAAGTGTGTATGATATGTGAAATTGAAGGTGGTAAGAAGGGGTATTTATAGGGTAAGAGAGAGAGGGAAGTCGTGTATGAGGGGGTTGGGTTTGGGAGGGAAATGTTTTGAATTTGAATGGTGAGGTAGGTGGGGTTCTATGATGGATGGATGTGAGTGGTGAAGAGATTATGGGGAAGAGGGTAGGACTTGATAGGTGAATGGGATTTGGGGAAGAGGTATTGAGGTGATTGGTCAAGGGTATTTGGGGAAGAGTGTTATGGAGAGGTGTGAAGAGGAGAGAGAGTGAGTTGGGGTAGGTGGGGATCCTGTGGGGTCCACAGATCTTGAGGTGTCAAAGAATTCTGCTCCCTACACCTTTCTGGCATTTAAACGCCCTTTGTGTGCCATTTCTGGCGTTTAACGCCAACTCTGCTACCTTTTCTGGCATTAAACGCCAGACTGATGCCCTTTTCTGGCATTTAACACCCACCAGACACCCTTTTCTGGCGTTAAATGCCAGTCTGTCTGCCAATTCTGGCATTTAATGCCAGCCAGACACCAGACACCCTTTTCTGGCATTAAACGCCAGTTTGTCTGCCAATTCTAGCATTTAACGCCCAGAATACTGCTAGACTGGGCGTTAAACGCCCATTCTGCTATCCTTACTGGCGTTTAAACGCCAGTAAGCCTGTCCTCTAGGGTGTGCTATTTTTCTGCTGTTTTTTTATTCCGCTTTAATTCTGCAACTATTTTTGTGACTTCACATGATCATCTACCTAAAGAAAACATAACATGGCAATGGAAAACAAATGTCTATAAAAATAAATATAATTAAATAACATTGGGTTACCTCCCAATAAGCGCTTCTTTAATGTCAATAGCTTGACAGTGAGCTCTTAGAGAGCTTCACAGATACTCAGAGCTTTAATGGTGGCCTCCCAACACCAAACTTAGAAGTTGAGTGTGGAGGCTCTGTTTGACTCTGTATTGAGAGAAACTTTTCATGCTTCCTTTCCATGGTTACAGAAGAAGATCTTTGAGCCTTAAACATAAGGTAGTCCTCATTCAATTGAAGGAATAACTCTTCTCTGTCTATATCAATCACAGCTCTTGCTGTGGCTAGGAAGGATCTTCCAAGGATAATGGATTCATCTTCATCCTTCCCAGTGTCTAGGATTATGAAGTCATCAGGGATGTACAAGCCTTCAACCTTCACTAAGACATCCTCTACAAGTCCATAAGCCTGTTTCATTGATTTGTCTGCCATCTCTAGTGAGATTCTTGCAGCTTGTACCTCAAAGATCCTTAGTTTCTCCATTACAGAGAGTGGCATGAGGTTTATTCCTGACCCCAGGTCACACAGAGCTTTCTCAAAGGTCATGGTGCCTATGATACAGGGTATTAAGAACTTTCTGGGATCCAGTTTCTTCTGAGATAAATTCAGTTTAACCAAGGCATTCAGTTCATTGATGAGCAATGGAGGTTCATCCTCCCAAGTTTTATTACCAAATAACTTGGTATTCAGCTTCATGATTTCTCCTAGATACTGAGCAACTTGCTCTTCAATAATATCTTCATCTTCTTCAGAGGAAGAATACTTATCAGAGCTCATGAATGGCAACAGTAAGTTCAGTGGAATCTCTATGGTCTCTGTATGAGCCTCAGATTCCTTTGGTTCCTCAATAGGGAACTCCTTAATGGTTAGTGGACATCCAACAAGGTCTCCCTCATTGAAAATCACTGCATCTTCCTCCTCTATAGGTTCGGCCACTTTGGGTATATTTATGGCCTTGCACTCTCTTTTGGGATTCTCTTCTATATTGCTTGGGTGAGTACTAGGAGGAGTTTCAGTAACTCTTTTACTCAGCTGACCCACTTGTTCCTCCAAATTTCTGATGGAGGACCTTGTTTCAGTCATGAAACTGAGAGTGGTCTTAGATAGATCAGAGATTGTGGTTGCTAAGTCAGAGAGGCTCTGCTTAGAATTCTCTGTCTATTGTTCAGAAGATGATGGAAAAGGCTTGCTATTGCCAAACCTATTTCTCCCACCATTATTATTATTAAAGCCTTGTTGGGGCTTCTGTTGATCCTTCCATGAGAAATTTGGATGATTTCTCCATGAAGAATTATAGGTGTTTCCATAGGATTCTCCCATGTAATTCACCTCTTCCATTGCAGGATTCTCAGGGTCATAAGCTTCTTCTTCAGAGGAAGCTTCTTTAGTACTGCCGGATGCAGCTTGCATTCTAGTCAGATTCTGAGAAATCATATTGACTTGCAGAGTCAATATTTTATTCTGAGCCAATATGGCATTCAGAGTATCAATCTCAAGAATTCCTGTCCTCTGAGTCATCCCATTATTCATAGGATTTCTTTAGACGTATACATGAACTGGTTATTTGCAACCATCTCAATGAGTTCCTGGACTTATGCAGGCATTTTTTTCAGATGAAGAGATCCACCAGCAGAGTGGTCCAATGACATCTTAGACAATTCAGACAGACCATCATAGAATATACATAAGATGGTCTATTCTGAAAGCATGTCAGAAGGACACCTTCTGATCAATTGCTTGTATCTTTCTCAAGCTTCATAGAGGGATTCACCTTCCTTCTGTCTGAAGGTTTCGACTCCCACTCTAAGCTTGCTCAACTTTTGAGGTAGAAAGAATTTGGCCATGAAAGCATTGACCAACTTTTCCCAAGAGCTCAGGCTTTCTTTAGGTTGTGAGTCCAACCATATCCTAGCTCTGTCTCTTACAGCAAAGGGGAAAAGCATAAATCTGTAGACCTCAGGATTAACCCCATTGGTCTTAACAGTGTCACAGATTTGCTAGAATTCAGCTAAAAACTGATGAGGATCTTCCAATGGAAGTCCATAAAACTTGCAGTTCTGCTGCATTAGAGAAACTAATTGAGGCTTAAGCTCAAAGTTGTTTGCTC
>NC_029794.2:55834787-55882775 GCF_000816755.2 Arachis ipaensis
ATTCTGAAAGCATGTCAGAAGGACACCTTCTGATCAATTGCTTGTATCTTTCTCAAGCTTCATAGAGGGATTCACCTTCCTTCTGTCTGAAGGTTTCGACTCCCACTCTAAGCTTGCTCAACTTTTGAGGTAGAAAGAATTTGGCCATGAAAGCATTGACCAACTTTTCCCAAGAGTTCAGGCTTTCTTTAGGTTGTGAGTCCAACCATATCCTAGCTCTGTCTCTTACAGCAAAGGGGAAAAGCATAAATCTGTAGACCTCAGGATTAACCCCATTGGTCTTAACAGTGTCACAGATTTGCTAGAATTCAGCTAAAAACTGATGAGGATCTTCCAATGGAAGTCCATAAAACTTGCAGTTCTGCTGCATTAGAGAAACTAATTGAGGCTTAAGCTCAAAGTTGTTTGCTCCAATTTCAGGAATTAAGATGCTTCTTCCATAGAAGTCGGAAGTTGGTGCAGTAAAGTCTCCAAGCATCTTCCTTGCATCTCCACCATTGTTGTTGGGTTCGGCTGCCATGTCTTCTTTTTTTTCGAAAATTTCTGTAAGGTCCTCTCCAGAGTGTTGTGCTTTAGCTTCTCTTAACTTCCTCTTCAGAGTCCTTTCAGGTTCAGGATCAACTTCAACAAGAATGTTCTTATCCTTGTTCCTGCTCATATGAAAAAGAAGAGAACAAAAAGAGAAGAGGAATCCTCTATTCCTCTATGTCACAGTATAGAGATTCCTTTATGTGAGTAGGAGAATGGAAGAATAGAAGAATGAGGTAGAGAGGGAATAAGAGGAATTCGAACACAGAGAGGGAGAGGGTATTCGAATTATGAGTAGAGGAAAAGTGTTAGTAAATAAATAAAATAAATAGAATGAGATGAGAGAGAGAGAGAGAGAGAGAGAGAGAGAGAGAGAGAGAGTATTCGAATATTACTTAAAAGAGGGAGAAGAAAAATATTTTTATTTTTATTTAATTAATTAAGTTAGAATTCAAAATTTAAGAAAAAAATAAAATAAAATTAGAATTTAAAACAATTAGTTAATTAAAAAGAATTTTGAAAAAATGGTTAGTGATTTTTGAAAATTAGAAGTGGAAAAGTAGTTAGGTGGTTTTGAAAAAGATAAGAATTAGTAAATTTTTCTTTTAAAATTAAAACAAACAAGTCAAGTGGTTAATTGAAAAAGATTTGAAAATAAATTTTGAAAAGATAAGAAGTTAGAAAAAGATTTTGAAATTAAGTTTTGAAAAAGATATGATTGAAATCTATTTTGAAAAGGATTTGAAAAAGAAATTTAAAAAGATTTGATTTTGAAAATTAAAGTTGATGACTTGACTAACAAGAAACTAAAAGATATGATTCTAGAATTTAAAGATTGAACCTTTCTTAACAGGAAAGTAACAAACTTGAAATTTTTGAATCAAAACATTAAATGTTAGTAAAGTTTTTGAAAATATGAAACAAAATTAAGGGAAAGATTTTGAAAATTTATTTAAGAAATTCGAAAATATTAAGAAGAAAAAATGAAAAAGATTTTGATTTTTGAAAAAGATTTGAAAAGATAAAGTTTTTAAATTGAAATTTTGACTTGACTAATAAGAAACAACTAAATTTTTAAAATTTTTGACTAAGTCAACCCAAAATTTTAAAATTTATGAGTAAAATAAGGGAAAGATATTATTTTTTATTTTTGAATTAATGAAGAAAGAGAAAAACAACCAAAAGACACATGACATAAGAATTTAAGATCAAAACAAATAATGCATGCAAGAACACTTTGAATGTCAACATGAACACCAAGAACACTTTGAAGATCATGATGAACATCAAGAACATATTTTTGAAAATTTTTAAAAAGAAAAAGACATGCAAGACACCAAACTTAAAAATTTTTGTACTAGGGACACTAACAGTTTGAAAATGCACAAGAAAAATAAGAAAAGACACAAAAAAGAAAAATTAAAGATCAAACAAGAAAAATCATCAAGAACAACTTGAAGATCAAAGAAGAACACAATGCATGAATTTTCAAAAATCTAAGAAAATTAAAAAAAAAATGCAATTAGCACCAAACTTAAAATTTGACACAAGACTCAAACAAGAAACACAAAATTTTTTTGGTTTTTATGATTTTATTATATTTTTTTGAATTTTTCAAAAATTATTCTGGAAAAAGAAAATAAAGAAATTCAAAATTTTTAATAAGAATTCCAGGATTCATGCAATGTTAGTCTAAAGCTTCGGTCCAAAAGAATTTAGACATGGCCAAATGGCTAGCCAAGCTTTAGCATAACAATTACAGATATGTTCTCTCTACAATGGAAAGTGGAAGCCTCGGTCCAAAAGATTAGACATGGCTTAGCAGCCAGCCAGGCTTCAACATATCTCATAAAACTCTAGAATTGATTCTTAAAAATTCTGAAGAACATATTTTTTTTTGAATTTTTCGAAAATAAAAAATAAAAAGCTTAGACATAAAATAAAATTACCTAATCTAAGAAACAAGATAAACCGTCAGTTGTCCAAACTCGAACGATCCCCGGCAACAGCGCCAAAAACTTGGTGCACGAAATTGTGATCACACTTTTCACAACTCCGCACAACTAACCAGCAAGTGCACTGGGTCGTCCAAGTAATACCTTACGTGAGTAAGGGTCGATCCCACGGAGATTGTTGGCCTGAAGCAAGCTATGGTCATCTTGTAAATCTTAGTCAGGCGGATTCAAATGGTTATGAGTTTTTGATAATTAAAAGATAAATAAAACATAAAATAAAATAAAGATACTTATGTAATTCATTGGTGGGAATTTCAGATAAGCGTTTCGAGATGCTTTGTTGCTTCTGAACCTCTGTTTTCCTACTGTCTTCATCCAACCATGCGTGCTCCCTTCCATGGCAAGCTGTATGATCCTCTCGGATGAAAAATACCAGGTACGGTTTCTGCACGGCTAATCAACTGTCGGATTTCTCGTCTCGGATGAAAAATACCAGGTATAGCTACCACACGGCTAATCATCTGTCGGTTCTCACTAGCGTCGGAATAGGATCTCTCTATCCTTTTGCACACTGTCACTGCGCCCAACATTCACGAGTTTGAAGCTCGTCACAGTCATCCCTTCCCAGATCCTACTCGGAATACCACAGACAAGGTTTAGACTTTTCGGATCTCCGGATTGCTGCCAATTGGTTCTAGCCTATACCACGAAGATCTTAATCTGACGGACTCGGTCCGTGGATTAGAGACCCAAGAGAATATACTCCGGCTGTCGTCCAATGACTACGTTGAACATCATGTAGACCGCTTGTGGTTGTCAGGCACGCGGATCTTGGCTAAGCGAGTAACGAAGATAGTGGGTGATTGTTACGGGTCACCCCTTCATTCTGACTTAACTGAATTAAGTACGAGAGTATATCTTGGAGAATAAGTAGGCATAAAATGAAAGAGAAACAATAGTACTTGCATTAATTCATGAAGAACAGCAGAGCTCCACACCTTAATCTATGAGGTGTAGAAACTCCACCGTAGAAAATACATAAGAGAAGAAGGTCTAGGCATGGCCGAATGGCCAGCCTTCAAATGTAACATAAGATGATAAAGTATGGTGATCAAAGATCGAAAGATGCGGATACAATAGTAAAAGTGTTATTTATACTAAAACTAGTTACTAGGGATTACAGAAAATAAGTAACTAAGTGCAGATAGTGCAGAAATCCACTTCCGGGGCCCACTTGGTGTGTGCTTGGGCTGAACTTTGAAGCTTTCACGTGCATAGGCCATTTTTGGAGTTAAACTCCAGCTTGGGTGCCAGTTTGGGCGTTTAACTCCAGTTTTGGGGCCAGTTCTGGCGTTTTACGCCAGGAAAGGTTCTCTGGCTGGCATTTAGACGCCAGTTTGGGCCATCAAATATCAGGCAAAGTATAGACTATTATATATTGATGGAAAGCCCAAGATGTCTACTTTCTAACTCAATTGAGAGCGCACCAATTGAGCTTTTGTAGCTCCAGAAAATTCACTTCGAGTGCAGGAGGGTCAGAATCCAACAGCATCTGCAGTCCTTTCTCAGCCTCTGAATTAGACTTTTGCTCAGATCCCTCAATTTCAGCCAAAAAATACTTGAATCAAAGAAAAATATACAAACTCATAGTAAAGTCCAGAAATGTGATTTTTGCATAAAAAACTAATGAAAATATAATAAAAAGTAACTAAAACATACTATAAACTATGTAAAAATAATGCCAAAAAGGGTATAAATTATCCGCTCATCAGTAATCCCCCACACTTTCCATACAACAGCAATACCAGCAGTGCACTGGGTCATCCAAGTAATACCTGAGCGAGTTAGGGTCGATCCCACGAGGATTGTGGCTTGAAGCAAGCTATGGTTGTCTTGCATGTCTTAGTCAGGCGAAATCAAAACGTTGTTGAACAATTAATAGTAATGTTGTATATGAAAGGAATAAAGCAAAAGACGTAGAAAATACTAATAGGAATAGGGTTAAGGATTGGAGTTGCTTTGTCTTTCTGAATGAACTTTGGTACTACTGTCTTCTTTGCTTGTGAATGATCTTCTTCTATGGTAGGCTGTATGTGATCAATGCCATGGGCCGTGGTCATTGATCTCCTCTACTACAGATTGAACGCCATTGGCTGTGGTCATCCAATCTGACGAAGGGTGAAGCGCTTAGCAAGTCATTCTTCTGGCGATCCTACTCAAAGTGCCACAGACAAGGTCGAATCTTCCGGATCAGAGAACGCTGCTTCTTTGGATTTTAGCCTATACCACGGAGACCCTAATCTCCCCAGAAATTGGCTGAATTGGTGTCTCGAGAAGTCTCCAACGAAGTCGTGGATTAACCGTCTGAGAGATGTATAAACATATCCTTCCGAGTATTCACACGAACCCAAGTAGACGCGGGTGTTTTTTAGGCACGTTTGTCTTAATGTGATGAACAGAGCTAATTTAATTTTTTAGATCACCCTATTCACCACGATGAAGATCGGGATATACATCTTAGAGATAGATCAAACATGGATCGAAGAAGAAACAGTAATACTTTTATTAATTCATATGACTCAGCAGGGCTCCTCCCCTCAACCTAGGAGGTTTTGAAACTCATACTGAAAGTAAAAAAATGATAAAATAAAAATAAGACTGAATGATCTATGATGTCTGCTGTAAAATACACTTTAAATACTAAATAGATGACTAGTAAGGGTAAAGTAGTCTATTTAGTGCTAAAATTCACTTCTGGGGCCCACGTGGTGAGTGTTTGGGCTGAGCATTTATAAGATCCATGTGCTATGAGGATCCTTGGGCATGGAACATCAGCTACGGGGTCCTCTCTGGGCCTTTGGATGCTGAGCTCTGCTCTTTGGGTGCCAGACGCCTGGAAAGGGGCAGAAAGCTGACATTGCATGCCAGTTTTGGGCCTTCTAATCCGAAGCAAAGTATGGACTATTATATATTGATGGAAATCTCTGGAAGTGAGCTTTTCATAGCCGTTGAGAACCCTCCATTTGAACTTCTGTATCTCCAAAAAAGCTCTTCCTAGTGCAAGGAGGTCAGATCTTGACAGCATCTGCAGCACTTTCTCTATCTCTGAATTAAGACTTTTGCTCCAACTCCTCAATTTTAGCCAAAAAATACTTGAAATTGCATAAAAATACACAAACTCAAAGTAGAATCCAAAAATGTGAATTTTGCACTAAAACCTATAAAAACTTAATAAAACTTCCGAATGCAGGCAGGTCAGATCTGGACAGTATCTGTAGTACTTTCTCTGTCTCTGAATCAGACTTCTGCTCCAGCTCCTCAATTTCAGCCAAAAAATACCTGAAATTGTACAAAAACACAAAAAATCATGGTAGAATCCAAAAATATGATTTTAACACTAAAACTAACAAAAACTACTAAAAATTATATGAAAGTGATGCCAAAAAGCGTATAAAATATCCGCTCATCACAACACCAAACTTAAATCTTTGCTTGTCCCCAAGTTACTAAAAGCACAGTAGGATAACAAGAAAATTAAGATATAATAAATTTCTAAGTTTCAAATGAAGCTTAGTTAAAATCAGATGAGCGGGACTCAGTAGTTTTTTGCTTCTAAATAGTTTTGGCATCTTACTATCCATTGAAACTTAGAATGGTTGGCATCTTTAAGAACTTAGAATCTAGATGATATTATTGACTCTCTTAGTTAAGCTTATTTTGATTCTTGAACACAGCTTTCTGAGTCTTGGTCGTGACCTTAAGCACTCTGTTTTCCAGTATTACCATCGGATACATTCATGCCACAGACACTTTAATTGGGTGAACCTTTTCAGATTGTGACTCAGCTTTGCTAGAGTCCCCAGATTGAGGTGTCCAAAGTTCTTAAGCAAACTCTTTTTGCTTTGGACCACGACTTTAACCGCTCAGTCTTAAGTTTTTCACTTGACACCTTCACACCACAAGCACATGGATAGAGACAACTTGTTTGAGCCGCTTATGCCAGGATTTTGATCATTTGGGCCCTCCCAACCACTGATGCTCAAAGCCTTGGGCCCTTTTACCCTTTCCTTTTGGTTTAAAGGTGACAAAATGACTTCTACCGGTAAAGAATTTTATAAAACTAATCGCGTTGTAGGTATAGTTTCTAAACCAGCAAAGAATCCTTTCATACAAAAGTTTGGTTATCACAAGTAACAAAACCCAATAAAATTTATAACCGAAGTATTTAAACCTCGGGTCGTCTTCTCAAGGAATTGCAGGGAGATGTGATTTATTATTGATTATGGAATAAGGTGTGTTTTTGGGTTTTTGAAATAGAGAACAAGTATTTTAAATGGCAGAAAAAATAAATTAATAATTATAAAGACTCTTGGTAAGGTATGAGAACTGGAAATCCCATCCTAGTTATCCTTATCAGGTGTGATGAGAATTGTTATTGCTCCTACTTAGTTAACCCTTACTAAATAAAGGAAAGTCAAGTGGACCAATTAACTTGATTTCTCAAGTCCTAGTCAACTCCTGTGGAAAGACTAGCTTTAGAGGGATCCAAATCAATCAGCAATTCCCAATTTTCAATCAACCGCTGAGTTTGACAACTCAGGTGTCACCAATTACTCAACCAAAGCCAAAAGGGAAAAATCTAAATTACTTATATCATAAATAGAAGGAAACAATCTTAAATCTGAAATGCCTCAAATTGCATTAAATAGAATATTCAAATCTAACATGAAAAGTTCATAAGCCAATTTGGTAACATAAGTAATTAACAAGTAAAAGTATTAGAGTAAATAAAAGTGAAAGAGAAACATAAATTAAAGAAATATTGAACCTAGATTGAAGAAATAACCATAAACTAAGAGAAATCCTAATTCTAAAACCTAAGAGAGAGGAGAGAGCCTCTCTCTCTCTAAAACTACATCTAAAACCTAAAATTGTGAATTATGAAAGTTGTATGAAATTGTGTCCATTGATTCCCCCATTCTCTGGCTTCTGTTCTATGTTTCTGGGCTTGGATTTGGGCCAAAAAAGGTCCAGAAATCGCTGGGGGCGACTTCTGCAATTTTCTGCACGTGGCGTCCATCACGCGTGTGCGTGGGTCACGTGTTCACATCATTTAGAGTTTTCCTTGTCACGCGTATGCGTCATCACGTGTTCGCGTCGTTTATGCTCTGCGCTAGGCACGCGTCCGCGTCGTCCATGCGTGCTCGTCGCTTGCATTTTGCGCTAGGCACGCGTGCGTGTCGTCCATGCGTGCGCGTCGCTGCCATTTTCTTCAAAACTCCATTTTGTGTGTTCCTTCCATTTTTGTGTGTTTCCTTTCTGTCCTCTAAGCCATTCCTGCCCTATGAAGCCTGAAATTACTTAACACACAGATCACGACATCGAATGGTAATAAAGGATAATTAAAAATAAATATTTTTAAAGCATAGGAAACATGTTTTCATATATATCATAAAATAAGGAAGGAATTATAAAACCATGCAAATCTTATGAATAAGTGGGTGAAGAATTGATAAAAACACTTAATTGAGCACAAGATGAATCATAAAAGAGGGGTTTATCAACCTCCCCACACTTAAATATTAGCATGTCCACATGCTAAATCCAAGAGAAAAGAGTGAAGGTAGAATGGTGGAATCTTATGCAATGGAATCTATTCTAAATGCAAGCTACCTAAATGAATCATGCAATTCTAATTACTATCCACTTATATATATAAAGCTTACATGTGGTTAAATTGATTCATATTTTCAAGGAATGATATATGTACAACCAAGGCCAGACCATATTAGAACACATTCACAATCGAGTTGAGTTAAAAGATTTCACAAACTTGCAAGACAATTATTAATTAAACATGGATATATGGAAATGAGCTATTGAACCCTCAATGGATTTGTGTTTACTCTCTAATCACTCAGTGTTTGGGGTTAATCACTCTATTCTTTTCTAGTCATGCTTTCTAAAACTTTATTTTTCATCTAACCAATCAAAAAATATATAATGTATATATGCAAACATCATGAGGTCTTTTTCAAGGTTGTAATGGGGCTAAGGTAAAGGTGAGGGTATATATAAGGCTAAGTAAGCTATAAATTGAATCCTTGATTAGTCTAAGATCTCACCTAACATATACATACTCTATACAATTTTAAAATTTGCCTAGCTACCCAATTTTTCTTCCCACTTTTATATCACATACTCATGTACCAATTTTATTTTTAATTTTATCCTATGTGCATTGATTTTTTTCTATTAAACTTAATAATGAGGTAATTTTTGTCCTCTTATTTATTTATTTAATTAAAAGGGATTTTTTTTAAACATAAATACAATATATCAATGCACATGGTATTTTAATTATTTTGGTTTCATATGAGCATGCTCCCAAATTTCAAATGATTTATAGAGTTACTACCTTCCTATCAATCCAAGTTCCCACAGTTTCCCCACACTTAGTTTGATTTACAATCTCTATCCTCTTTTATACTGTGGCCAATCTCGAAGTTGGTTCTATACATGTGACCAGCTATCAGGAAAAGAATCGCAATAGCTAAATGATGGTGCGCAATATCAGTCAGCCATAAGCTTTGCGTTTGTGGATAGAATCCCCCAAGAAGTGTTAGAATGGCAGTTCCTGCTCCCTGAGGGGTACCAAATAAATGACTAAGCTAACCAAATATTCAATTTGGGATTTTTAAATTATTTTTCTGCTTAAGGGTAATGATGTGGTTATAGAACAGAAGGGGGTTAAAAGGGCTCAAGGGGGCTGACAAGGGTGACATTAAAGGGTAGGCTTATTTGGGATAAGTGAGTAAAAACAAGTAATGACCTCAATCATATGCAAGTATGTAAATTCATTCTATATTGGACATATAGGCTAAAACAAAGTAAAAATTACAAGCATAGAAAAGAAGGGCGAAACACACAGGAATGAAAATTATGGTTAAATGTAACCATACAATTAAGCTCAAAAACTCATGGGTTGTGTGTTCTTTGTCTCAAAAATCATATATCAGTTATGTATATCATGCAAGTAGAAATCAAAAGTTTCCATTCAACTCAATGTGAATCTTTGAATGGCTCAAATAAAAATAATTATATTCTTTGAAAAATATTGTCAATTAACCAACATTTATTTCTATATATATATATAGTGTGTGGATTATTGTGATTCTTAAAAAACTAAAAATTTCTAGTTTACTCTTTTTATTTTCAATTAAACCAAATTATTATATGCTAAGAGGGTAAACTAAACTAATTAATCCATATATTCTATATCACAACTAATAAGCTAAAAGTGCAAATTAAACTAAATGTCTAAGATATATATAAACCAAAGTGCAAAATGTAGAAATAAAGTAGAAATAAAGTAGAAATAAATAGAAATATAGCAAAAGAAAATGCACAAGTACTGAAAGACAAATAAGATAAAATAAAATAAAAATACAGAAAATAAACAAAATAGGATAAAAAGGTCTGAAAGTAGTTCACCAAAAATAAAGTTCGCCGGAGATGGAGACCTCCCCACACTTAAATAATAGCATCGTCCTCGATGCTCAATCAAGTTGGGTGTGAAGAAGTGGCATCTCCGGAAGGATGTGCTGCTGGTGTCTCTGTGGGCTCTGGTAGTGATAGTGCCAAAGGCTCTGCTTGTATCAGTGCTTGTGGGTCTGATGGCTGTGTCTACAGAGGCTCCTCATGCTGGGGCTCTGCCTGCTAGGATGCTGCCTGCTGGTGCTCTGCACGTGCCTCCACCTCATGATCATCCGCCTCCTCCTTAGATGGCTCTAATGGTGTGTCAGGCTCGGAGGGGATGTCAGGGTTGCCTGACCGGATCATTAGCTTCAGATGCTCATAACGCCACTTGTCGCGGCGCTCGATCCGATCCAGGTGCTCGAAGAGTCGACGCACCAAGTGGTAGATGGGCTCGGGAGCAGGTGATGGTCCTATAGGGGTGGTTGGTGCAGCAGGTGCTGAAGGGGCAGCGGAAGATGTGGCTGCCTCAGTGGAAGCAGTGAGAAATGGAGGTCTGTAGCCTAAAGCCTGGAACTTCCTGCTGTGTGGGATAATTTTCTTGCATTTGGCGGCAGGTGGCTTCTCATCAGCAATCTCCCAGGGCACCTCAGCTCGGCGTCCCATCTGAGTAATCAAATATAGAAGGGACAGAGTGCCTCGGACATGGACCCTGGACATGTAGTATCGGATAAAACGGGGAAGATAAAGGTCCTTGCCCTCCATCACACACCAAATAAGGGTAATCATGGCAGCTGGCACCTCAGTCTCATGAGTGCTCGACATCACATAGTTACTCAGAATCTGCTGCCAAAGCCGAGCCTCATCATTCAGATAGATAAGCTTTAGTCCCTTTGGGGTTGTTGTTGTCTTACCCATGACCCATAGGACTGTAGGATCAAGAGCTATAGTCCGCTTCACTGCGTCGCAATCAAACTTCATAAATCTCATATCCTCTTCAGCCTTCTGGTAACCATCTGGCTGATCGGATTTAGGTAGGAGCTGGAGGATATCTTCAATTGCTTCCTTAGTAACCAGAATCTGCTTGCCTCTGAGATGTACTGCATCCAGGGTCATTTTAAAGTAATTGTAGTAAAATTCTTTGACCTAGGATGCATTGACCTCAGTCAGGCTCCTCTCCAAGAAGAACTAGCCTCTTTGTTTAATTTTGTTCTGAGGTGTATTGTTGTAGCTCTTCTGGAATTTTGAGGGTCTTTTCCAGGTATAGGTTTCTGGAAGTTGCGAAGACCGGGTACTTCAGCTCACAGTATCTGTTGGCAAACTTGACTGGGTCTGTGGCAGGCAAAAGCTGATCAGCCTTTTCCTGCGGGGTAAAATTATTTTCCCACCAGGAATCATCATGGAGGATATCCAAAATAGTGGTAGAGGATTCACCTCTTTTCCTTTTGCTAGTAGTTGCCTTGCCCTTTCCTTTGTTTTTGGGGTCTGACATCCTGAAAGGCAGAAGTTACAGGATATAGTTTATTAAACTAAAGCAGGAAAATAGGTAAGCAAATAGTATGTGAACAATGTAAGCATAGAGGGGCA
Organism: Arachis ipaensis; assembly: GCF_000816755.2. NCBI lineage: Eukaryota > Viridiplantae > Streptophyta > Magnoliopsida > Fabales > Fabaceae > Arachis > Arachis ipaensis. Next base: position 55,846,334 of record NC_029794.2, read on the forward strand.
AAAGATGAAAATAAGAGCAATATAAGCAAGAAGTCTGTTAAATATGTGTAAAATTTTGGGCTGTATTCAAGTTAAAAGTCAGAGAATAAAAATCACAATCCAAAATCTATGATATGCAGAATTATTGTGAATTAGGAACAACAGTAGTCGTGCCTTGAAATGGTTTGAAAGTGGTTAGTTGAAAACTAAAAGAGAAGTTAGAAAGTTAATGCAGTTAAGAGTTAAAAAATGAGGTTAAAGTAAGTGGCATGGTGTTGTGTGGCCTAATTAACAAAAATTGCACAAAGTTGAAGAACAAGCAACTCACAATCAAGTATATATTGCAGATTATTGATGATAAATCATAAAAAATAAAAGAATTGTAAAATAAAAATGAAATCATCAATAATGCGAAATAACGAATAAGGGAACTAGAAAGAGTAAGAATGCTCGCCCATTCATCCATGAATTGGCTTGGGTGAAACCAATTAGTGCAAAACTTGAAATTGCCAAAACCAATTCATGAATGGGAGTGGAGTGAAACAATTTCTGAAAAAAAATCGGGCAGCATTTCGGCTAAAAATTGGACGTTTCCGGGTAATAAACAGCAACATAAATCAGTTTATATGACATTAAAGTGGTGCAGAAAAGAGTAACAAATAGTAATTCACATGAATTCAAAATAAAAAAACTCAATCTATAGCAAGAAACGCAATTCAGGTTGAAAAGTGTAACAACGACATTAAATAGTAAAGAACAACATATGAACAGCATCATCATCACAACAGATTCAAAATTGCGAAACAGATAAAACAAGCAGCAAGTACGATGCAATTATCAGGCCTAAATCCACTAACCACATCCTAGCTACCTAACCACCTAAAATCCACTACGATCATGCATCTCTAACTATCCTAATTTGAACAGAATTTAAAAAATATGGAATTAACTAAAAAAAACTGGAAAAGGCATCGGTGTTCGGCGAAACCTGGTTGGCGCAGTAATAATTTGAATGCAGAGAGAGGGTGGTTGGTTGGGCAGTTGACACGGCGGCACTGGGAGGCTTGCGGTGGTGGCAGAGCGGTCTGGGTGGTTCGGCAATGGGGGTTGGCACGGCGGCGCTGGGAGGCTTGCGGTGGTGGCAAGGCGTCATTGACGCGTACGTGTGAGTGAGGGATAATGAAAATGACGCGTACACGCGAAGCATGCGTACGCGTCGCTCAGAATTGTGCTAAACGCACAATTCCAGCGTCGTTTTGGCATAACTCTCTGTTTCAATTAGGGGGAAATAATTTCCACGCGACGCGTACGCGTCGCCCACGCTTTCGCGTGGTGTGTGTGAAGTGAAAGTGACGCGTTCGCGTCATTGACTCGAATGCGTGGCCCAAATTGTGCCTAACGCATAACAGCCGCACGATTCCAGCCCAAATTTCTGGGTGTTGGATTGTGACGTCGATTTTGAGTCGACGTCCACGCATGGCCCATGCGCACGTGTGGGGTAATTTTTTTTTATATATGCAATATGCAAGATGCAGATGTTATGAATGATCCTAGGGAAAATAATATAAAATAAAATAAAGTGAAACTAAAAACAAACGAAACGAAATAAATTTAAAGTTGAAAAAGGAACGATCATACCATGGTGGGTAGTCTCCCACCTAGCACTTTTAGTTAAAGTCCTTAAGTTAGACATTTGATTAGCTCCTTGTTATGGTGGCTTGTGTTTGAACTCATCCAGAAATCTCCACCAATGCTTGCAATTCCAATAACCTCCGGGGTCCCAAACTAGGTATGTAAAGCCTTCGAGCAAATTAAAGCAGACTTTCAGGCTCCACGGCTGTTGATTGTCAGAATGAATCCCAGGATCCCAAACCTTGCTTTTGTAACCGTCTTTGTATTGATCTTCATTTTTCCAGCCAGGCGATACATAACCTGAATTTCCATTGAGATATCCAAACTTCTTCCGAAATCCATCCAATCGAGTTCTATACCAATCCTTGCACTTCCAATTGGAGCGTAGAGCCTTATTGAGCCTTACTTGCCAACTATTATTACTAACCATCTCCCTCTTACTCTTAAAGTCGCAAAGAGCTCTAAGCTGGCTGTCTATTTCAAGAAAACCATATTCAAGTGGAAAGGTAAAGATAAAGGCTAAGGATTTTACCCACTTGAAGTTTGTATTAGGTGGTAATGGCCATGGGAGAGGTGTTTCCAGTAGTTCTGCAAGCTCCACTTCCTTGTACTCCTCTGTGAATTCTTCTAATTCCGGACAAATCTCTTCAATTGCAACCATGTCTTGATCAAAATCTTCATCGTCTTCCTCATCACTCAGGTCATAAGTTGGAGGTTGAGAAAAATCTACCTCCATATCATCTTCATATTCACTTGGGGAAGAATCTTCTAGCTCAAAGAGTTCAATTGTGACTGCAAGGTCATCATTAGAAGAACTTGATTCATGATCATCATTACCAAAGAAACTTGCTTCTTGATTTGTTCCGTCCAGTTCTTCATAAGATACATGCTTTGGGGGTTGTGCACTATCCTCCTTAGCATCGATTTCAAATCGCCTGACGGAATTATCCACAACTCTTGATTCCCATGGAGGTTTAGCGTCTCCTAAGTCTTCAACCAATTCTTCTTCTTCGATAATTGCAGCTTCCTCTACTTGTTCCAGTACAAAATCATGTTCTGTGTTGTCCACCGGAGCTTCTAATGTCTCTTTTGTACTGGGGGCTAATCGGTTTATCGTTTGCTCCAATTGATGAAGGGTTGCATGAAATTGGTTCACTGTGTCCTTGAGACGGTCCTGTGCTTCTTGGTTTGATGGACATGGATATGGTGCATATGGAAGTGGTGATTATTGGGAGTAGTTGTATTAGAAGTTGGGTGGATAAGAGTTGGGGGCATATGGAGGTGAATGGTTGTGGTTGGCTTGTGAGTATGGTGGTTCAAAGCTATGTTGAGGAGGTGGGCATATGATGGGGCTTGTTGGTAACCACAAGGGGGTCCACCATATCTATCATCTTGGTTTACACCTCGGAATGACTCTTGACCATAGTAATTTGGTGGAAGTTGGTTGTCACGAAAAGGTCCACCATAACTATTGTTTGGGTATGCATTGTAGAATGGTCATTGTCCCTGATACTTTGGAAAGTGTTATTGCCGAAAGGGTTGATCAGATCCTTGTGGCTCCTTCCATCTGTGATTGTTTTGACCTTTATGCATGTTCCTGTTATAGCTTCCATTCCTTTCAACAATATCAGAACCAAACTCAAAGCGACGGGGGTGAGAACTCATAGTAGCTAATAAAAATTAAAATTAAAAACAAAAATAAAATCAAATAAACAAGCAAAAGAAAATATTTACAATAACCAATAATAAGGCACACGTTTGCAATTCCCCGGCAACGGCACCATTTTGATGAACTGACTTCTCCCGGTAAAGAATTTTATAAAAATAATCGCATTGTAGGCATAGTTTCTAAACCAGCAAAGAATCCTTTCGTACAAAAGTTTGGTTGTCACAAGTAACAAAACCCATTAAAATTTATAACCGAAGTATTTAAACCTCGGGTCGTCTTCTCAAGGAATTGCAGGGAGATGTGATTTATTATTGATTATGGAATAAGGTGTGTTTTTGGGTTTTTGAAATAGAGAACAAGTATTTTAAATGGCAGGAAAAATAAATTAATAATTATAAAGACTCTTGGTAAGGTATGAGAACTGAAAATCCCATCCTAGTTATTCTTATCAGGTGTGATGAGAATTGTTATTGCTCCTACTTAGTTAACCCTTACTAAATAAAGGAAAGTCAAGTGGACCAATTAACTTGATTCCTCAAGCCCTAGTCAACTCCTGTGGAAAGACTAGCTTTAGAGGGATCCAAATCAAACAGCAATTCCCAATTTTCAATCAACCACTGAGTTTGACAAATCAGGTGTCACCAATTACTCAACCAAAGCCAAAAGGGAAAAATCTAAATTACTTATATCATAAATAGAAGGAAACAATCTTTAATCTGAAATACCTCAAATTGCATTAAATAGAATATTCAAATCTAACATGAAGAGTTCATAAGCCAATTTGGTAACATAAGTAATTAACAGTAAAAGCATTAGAGTAAATAAAAGTAAAAGAGAAACATAAATTAAAGGAATATTGAACCTGGATTGAAGAAATAACCATAAACTAAGAGAAATCCTAATTCTAAAACCTAAGAGAGAAGAGAGAGCCTCTCTCTCTCTAAAACTACATCTAAAACCTAAAATTGTGAATTATGAAAGTTGTATGAAATTGTGTCCATTGATTCCCCCATTCTCTGGCTTCTATTTTGTGTTTCTATGCTTGGATTTGGGTCGAAAAAGGGTCCAGAAATCGCTGGGGGTGACTTCTGCAATTTTCTGCACGTGGCGTCCATCACGCGTGCGCGTGGGTCATGCGTTCGCGTCGTTTATGCTCTGCGCTAGGCACGCGTCCGCGTCGTCCATGCATGCGTGTCGCTGCCATTTTCTTCAAAACTCCATTTTGTGCGTTCCTTCCATTTTTGCGTGTTTTCTTTCTGTCCTCTAAGCCATTCCTACCATATGAAGCCTGAAATTACTTAACACACAGATCACAGCATCGAATGGTAATAAAAGATAGTTAAAAATAAATATTTTTAAAGCATAGGAAACATGTTTTCACATATATCATAGAATAAGGAAGGAATTATAAAACCATGCAAATCTTATGAATAAGTGGGTGAAGAATTGATAAAAACACTTAATTTAGCACAAGATGAATCATAAAAGAGGGGTTTATCAAAAGGGTTACTGGCTTTTTCTGCTTGCTTTTTATTTTTTTCTTTCTTTTTATGTTTCGCCACTTTTTTTTCGCATGCAAGCTTTTGCTTTTTCTTTTTGCTGCTTTTTCTTGCTTCAAGAATCAGTTTTTAGATTTTTCAGATTATCAATAATACTTTTCCTTTTTCCTTATTCTTTCAAGAGGCAACATTCTAGAATTTCAACTTCAAATATGCACGGTTTATTTCATACATTCAGAAAATAAAAGCAAATGACACCACATCAACATAATTAAACTACTCTTATTTTAAACTTGAAATTCATGCATCTCTCAATTCTTTCAAAAAGAAAATTTATTTAACCAAGGTGAGAGATATATGGAACATTTTACAACTTAAAGACATCAATGCAAATGATCATGCAATAAGAATAAGATAACATATAAACAGACAGAAAATAGAAAAATAACAGGAAAAGAGTAAAAGAGAACGAATCCACCTGAATGATGGTGGCTACTACTTCTCCTTGAGGATCCAATGTGATGCCTGAGTTCTTCAATGTCACTCCTTTGTCTTTGTTGAGGCGGCTATACAGGTTCATGTGCATGCTCTCTAGTTTGCTACATCCTCTTCTTCTAAACTTAAGAGTGGTAGAAGTCACAAAGCAAAGCTTTTTCACCACCAAACTTAAGAGTTTTGCTCATCCTCGAGCAATTATGATCAATGAGAAAGAAGAAGGTGGGGTAGGTGGAGCTTTCGTGGGACCTACTGGTCCTGAGAGGATAGGGAATTCCAGATTTCCTGCTTTCTTGCACTGGCGTTTGAACGCCACGCCCAGGGGCTGCTCCCTGGCTGGTGTTCAACTCCAGCAATGTTGCTATGAATTCTGTCTCTAGACTGATACACATAATCATGGCTCTGACAACTAAAAACAAAATGAAATAAAATAAATATGGTCGAGTAAACTTAGGTTGCCTCCCAACAAGTGCTCTTTTAAAGTCACTAGCTTGACTTTTAGTTCCTTACGGAGGTGAGTATGGGCTCAGATTTTGCCCCTGACAGTGAATTTTCTTCCAGTTCTCTCATGAATGAGTTCTACATGCTCTAGAGAAAGGACACCGCTGATGGTCACGGATACCGTCGATAAGGAATTTCACAAGATTTTTCGCGTTGCAAGTATATTCCTCAACCGACAAATAATCCGCGAATCAAATTTAGAAGGAATTGGTTGTCACAAGTTTAACCCCAATAAAGTAACCGAAGTATTCAAACCTTGGGTCGTTGATGGACCCCGTGGACTATGTTGGTATAGAATTTCTCAATAAAATCCCGTTGCAAGTATAGCTCTTCCCAACAACAATCCTCGAGTATCAAATTTAGAAGGAATTTGGTTGTCACAACTTCAACCCCAATAAAATAACCGAAGTATTTAAACCTCGGGTCGTCTCACAAGGAATGGGCAAACATGTGCTTCAACATTGGTTAGAAATCCGGGGTTGCAAGTCATGAGCAAGAAATTAAACTAGGAATCTTAACAAGCAAGTAATCTTGGGATACACAAAACTAATTCACATAACTAGAGCAAATTGTAAATGATTCCAAACTCATAAAGTAGCATCCAATGTAGTTCTATTCTAAACTAAACAGGTAGCTATAACTAAGACAAAATAATCAAGATTTTTGTGTTTTCAAAAATGAATGATAAAAATAACTCTTGGCTAAGCATGGGAATTGAGATCGCTATCCTTGTCTCCATAACAATTATTGACAATTATGAGGTACCAACCCACTAAGTCTACTTCTCAAAAGCCTTAAGTATGTATTGTCTACTCCTAGGCTTGAAGTACGTTAAATAGGCTTGATCACATCAACCCGTAAGTCCCAACCTATCTACTAATTAGATTAGTAGTGGGTTAGTGTCAATGGGTATCAAATTGATCACCTAGGATTCTCAAATCACCAATTCAATGAGACCCAATGACTCAAGGTCACTCAATTCCCCTAGCTTATGCCAAGAGTAAGGAAAACTACTCCATAATCAAAGGAAACATTTCATCAAACACATGGTAAGCATTAAAGAAAGACATATTCAAATTGCAATTAAATTGGAACTAACAAATACCCACTAACAATTATCAACATACAATCACTCAAACAACACAATTAACCATGGAAATCATCAATGTAACATTAGCAATTCAAGATTCACAACATTCATGAAATGGGTATAAAATGACAATTGACAAGATATCATGAAACTAACACAAGATCTAAGCAAAATTATATTAAGGAATTCAAATTAAACAATCAAAACTAGTAATTAACAAGATCCAATTCAAAATTCAACAAGGGAAGATTAAATTAAAGCTAGATCTAGAGAGGAACAAGGATTTCTCTCTCTAGAAGAACAAAGAACCAAAAACTAGCTACAAATTGTGTCTAAGTGTAAAATGATTGATCCCCCCTTTCTCCTAGTATCCTTGGGTCTTTTCCATGCAAAAATAGCTTGAATTTGGGCCTGATGAGCCTCAGAAATCGCCAGGCACGATTTCCTTTAATGAGGTCACGTGCAACCTTCCGCGCGTGCGCGGCATCCGTGTGTGCGTGCACGTCGGTGAGATTTCTCTGATCCGCGCAGATGCGTCCATCCTTGCGCGCCACTTTCAGCTATCCTTGTGCATGCGTGCGCGTGCAGTGCACGTGCGCGCCCTTTGCGAAGTTCCCAAAATTCAAATCTTCATGTTCTTTCCTCTTGTGCATGCTTTCTTTCTCTCTTCTAGGCCATTCTTGTCCTATGAATCCTAAAATCACTCAACAAATACATCACATCATCGAATGGCAATAAAAGAGGATCAAAATATAGCAATTCTAAGGCAAAATAAGCATGTTTTTCATCATGGAGCAATATTAGAAAGAGAACACAAAACCATGCATTTTTTATGAATAAGTGTGAGAAATATTGACAAAATCCCCCAAATTCTATACAATATAAACCACAAAATTGGGGTTTATCAAATCTCTCCACACTTAAACCAAGCATGTCCTCATGCTTAAAATAAAAAGACCAAAGATCATGGTAAGAAAGGGTTTATGAAATGCAAATTTCCTAAATAAATACATGCAACTAAAGTAAAATCATCTATTTACTTGGTCAAGGGTGAATCTATCCTCCAAGAACACATGTGAGCATACGGAGTGAAAATGATATGTAGTTCATAAATCCTACAAAATTGAACATCAACATGAAGTGCATATAACTTGCTAGATGAACGCTTGTGAAAGTTGGGAACAAGGAGTTGAGCATCGAACCCTCACCGGAAGTGTATCCGCTCTATTTGCTCGAGTGTATAGGGTTCGTCACTCAATCCTCTCCTAATTATGCTTTCTAAGATTTTTCTTTCATCTAAGAATTGACAATTACTTAATGCATGCTTACAAGTATCGTGAGGTCTTATTCATGGGTTGTAATGGGGCTAGGGTGGAGGTAAGGATGTATATGGTCAAGTGAGCTTAAAATTTGAGTCCTTGATTAACTTAAGATCCCACTAGACACATAGAATAACCCATACAACTATAATATAATACCTAGCTACCCGTGGGTTTCACTTTTTGCATACTCATGCATTCTTTCCAATTCACATCCCATATGCATCGTTATTATTACCTTGTCTTGGGGCATTTTTGTCCCTTTCCATTGCTTTCTCTTTTTTTTTTCATTTTTGTTTCTTCTATTTTTCTAATTCTTTTTCTTACATTCTCATATATACACAAAATTTTTTTTTCTTTTTTTCTTTTTGGTCCCCTTTTTCTTGGGGTTTCATGTACAAAAGTTTCAATGATATGGCTTAATCATTCAACATGAGTATGTTTCCATTTCCCAAAATTTCCAATTGTAATTACAAATGCACACTTTTATATCTACCCAATTTCCCAAGTACACCCTCCCATTTGAATGACACACACCCTAACTCACCTAAGCTAATCAAGGATCCAAATCTAGGGACATTCAATTTTTTCACTTAGGGTTGTTGATGTGCTCTATTTAAGAACAAAGAGGGTTTATCATAGGCTCAAAACTGGTTAGCAATGGTAGATAAAAGGTTAAGGCCATTTGGAAAAAGTGACTATTGAAATGATGACATCAATAATGTAAATGCATTCATACAAAAAGTAATGGACATATAGAATCAGACAAAGCAAGGATTACAATCATAGAGAGAGAATAATGCACACAAGAATGGTAATTAATGGTTAGAAAATATAACCACACAATAGGCTCAAAACTTACATGCTTGTGTTCTTAGCTCAATCACTATGTTCCAAAATACATTCTCGAAGTAAGTTTATTGCAAAAATTTTCAAACAATTTGGTAGGGTACCCCAAAACATAGTTTCTTGGGGAAGAAGTCATTATTTTGACCAAGCAACTCTATAGGAACTAATTATCATGCAAGGGGTATTTACAAGCAAAACTAACTACACATGCAATGTACTAACTACTAAGCAAGAGATAAATCCATGGGTATTGAAAGGAAGAGATTTTACCCATGGAGATCGGTCGAACGACCTCCCCACACTTAGAATTTAGCACGGTCCTCCATGCTACCAACAATGCGCAAAGGACGGTTGGGACCGGAACCTTCACTATCCACTCCATCAGAGCTCCCATCACTTGGGTTTGAGGTGGATGTGAATATTTCGGGTTCCTCCACGCTAGGAGTAACACAACGCAGAAGCTTCTTGATATAAGTGTATCGGCGTTGGTTGCGCCGCTCATATCTATCAATCTTCCAGTGTAGATCTTCTATCCTTTGATGTGTGAATCTTTGCCGTGGTGGTGATGATGAGGTGGAAGGAATAGTAGATGGAAGGGCTATGTCAAAACTTGGGTTGTTCATGGGAAGATGTAAGTATTTTCTGCTTGGGACCACATCGCCCTTAACCGGAATTATAGCCTTCGTATCCATGTCTTCCCAAGGAACACCCATAGCAGCAACTAAATCAGATACCAATGCTAGAAATGGCAAATTACCCCGGGCGTGGACTTGTCCCATTGCTTGCTTGACAAGAAGTGGAATGTTCACCAGTCTCTCCGTGAGAATACACCAAACAAGCAAAGTGAGATCCGCTGTGAAGGACGACTTGTGAGTGCTAGGTAGCACATAGTGAGATAGGATCTGAGCCCAAGATCTAGCTTCTACAGTGAGGAAATGTGCATCAATGCACTTGGGCCTCATCCTGAATCGACCATGGGTCCAAAATGTTTCTGGTTCAGCAATTACTCGGAGGATTGAGTCCCAATCAAATCCAAACTTTTCTCGCTGACGTAAGACATCTTGGTAGCCATCCATGTCACTTGGTACTGGTAAGACATTAAGCACTTGCTGAATAGCCTCCTCTGAAATTGAGACTTGCTTCCGGCACACGTATACCGATTGAAGAGAGGAAAGATGGTAGTTAGTGTAGAACTCTACCACCCATGAGAGGTTGACCTCTTGTGGTTTTCTCAGAAGGAACTCCCATCCTCGCCGTTCAATGCGGGGTAAAATACAAGGAGAAACTTTGTCCGGCAGAGCGAGTAGATGCTCGGCATGATAGTTCCTCTCAACCATGGCGGGGAACACAAGTTCACAAAAGCGGTTGGGAAACTTTGAAGAATCCTTTGCCGGTTTGCTCTTCTCGTTCTCATCAATAGGAGCGGGTGTCTTCGCCTTCTTAGATAGGGGTTTGGCTCCTAATGAAGAGTGCGCCTTAGAATTTGACCGTTGGGGTGCCCTCTTTGCGGCCGGCTTCCTTGAAGCTTTCTCCTTGCCTTTCTTGGTGGCTATCTTGAAAAAGGAAGTGGAAAAGGGAAGCATTAAACCCAAAGAATCATCTCAACAAAAACATGCAAGTGAAAGATAGTGCACAAAAGAAATATTTCAACAAAGTAATCATAGAGACATGGGTCACACACTTGGCATGGGATGAAACAAGTAGTGAAACATGCAAAATGGAATGAGAAGAATAATCTCAAGCATCCATAACAAAGAGCAAGTCATGTTCAATGAGTATCTAATTGGTGAGCATATATTCTAAGTAAGAAAAGTGGACGCAATGCATTTAGAAGAGAGCAAGTGAGTGAGGAGAAGCACCAATTTGAAGATATATGACTAAAATAACCAAAATGGCATTCGTACATTTCTTCGAACACTTGGTGTGCAATTATCAAGCAATGAGCAATTATGAGATACTCAACCAATTAGAAGCTCAAAATGAAACATCAATCATCACATAACATCACCTACATGACAAAGACAATGAAAAACAGCAAGAAGATCTATCAAAGCAAATTAGAACTCAAATTCAACATCCATGGAAAAACAAGAAAAGGAAAATAAGCAAACAAAAAGCAAGTATTATAATCATGTAACTAAAAGAGAAAACAAGTAAATCAACAAGAAAGATCTAACTAGAAAAAGATATTATGCAAGGAAAGTAATAGATGAGATATGGAAGAAGTAGAACCCTGAGAAGGATAGAAGAAGAAAGTGGAGTTCTCTTCTTGTGAGAATGAGATAGAGGTAGAAGAGATGTAGGGCCACCGGAGGTGGTGGTGGTTGCCGGTAAGTAGCCGGAGACGGTGGTAAAGTAAGGAAGAAGAAAGAAGAGAAGGGAAGAAAAGTGATGGAGTGATAAACCACTATTTTATGGTTTATCTTGTGCTCAATTGAGTGGTTTTTATCAACTCTTTACCCACTTATTCATACTATTTGCATGGTTTTACATTTGCCTTCCTACTTATGTGCTTTGATTGAAAACATGCTTCTTTGGCCTTATATTTGCTAATATTAATCCTCTCTTATCACCATTAGATGCCTTGATATGTGTGTTAAGTGATTTCAGAGATTACAGGGCAGGAATGGCTCAGAGGATGGAAAGGAAGCATGCAAAAGTGGAAGGAATACAAGAAGCTGAAGAAACTGCAAAGCTGTCCAGTCTGACCTCTCTGCACTCAAATGGCTATAACTTTAGCTACAGAGGTCCAAATGACGCGGTTCCAGTTGTGTTAGAAAGCTAACGTCTGTGGCTTCGATTTGATATATAATATGCCATAGTTTCCCTGATGCTAAGTGACGCGACCGCGTGCTCCATGCGGCCGCATCGCAGTGACGAAAAACCAGCGAATTCTGGGCTGTTTCTGACCCAGTTTGCGGCCCAGAAAACACAGATTAGAGGCTATAAAGTGGGGAAATGCATCCATTCATAGACAGGCTTTCACATTCACAATTTTAGGAGTAGATGTAGTTTTTAGAGAGAGAGGTTCTCTCCTCTCTCTTAGGATTAGGATTTAGGACTTCTCTTAGTTTTAGGAGTGACTCTCAATCCCAGGTTCAATGTTCTTTTATTTCTTTTCTCAATTTTGTTTATGACTCTCTATGTTTAGATTGATTTTCTATTCAATATATTTTGAGGTATTTCAGACTTATGATTGCTTTCTTTTATTTATATAAATAATTTGGATTTTTCCCTTTTGGCTTTGGTTGAGTCATTGGTAACTCTTGACTTATCAAACTCATTGTTGATTGAAAATTGGAATTCTTCAAGAATTACTTTGAGATCCAATAACTCTAACTTTTCCCAAGGAAAGACTGGGACTTGAGGATTCAAATTAATTCGTCCACTTAACTTACATTCATAGTTAGAGGTTAACAAAGTGGGAGAAAAATCCATTCTCGTCACAATTGATAAGGGTAACCAGGATAGGACTTCCAGTTCTTATACCTTGCCAAGAGTTTATTTTACAGTTATTATTATTATTTTATTTTACTTGTCATTCAACATACTTTTTACCTTGATCCAAAACCCCAATTTACAACTCATAACCAATAATAAGAACACCTCCCTGCAATTCCTTGAGAAGACGACCCGATGTTTGAATACTTCGGTTATCAATTTATTTAGGGGTTTGTTACTTGTGACAACCACAACGTTTGTATGAAAGAACTTTTGAAGGTTTAGAAACTATACTTGCAACGAGGATTTATCCGCAAATTTCTAGACCACGCAAAAGTTCTCTCGTCAAAATGGCGCCGTTGTCGGGAAATTGCAAACGTGTGCCTTATTATTGGTTATTATAAATATTTGCTTTTTACTTGTTTATTTATTTTTATTTTTATTTTTATTTTTTCTTTTTCATAAATTAAGAGGTTATTGGTTTTTATTTAGTTATTAAAAAAAATTTATTTTTCAAAAATTTGTTCTTCGTGTTCATCTTGACCTTCAAGTTGTTCTTAGTTGTTTTCTCCGTTTTGATCTAAAAATTTTAAGTTTGGTGTCATTTTATTGTTTTTCTCTTTCCTCATTTAATTCAAAAATATCTTTTCTCTTTCTATCTTATTTTAAAAAAAAAAAATTTTCAATTTTCAATTTTAAAAATTTAATTTTCAAAAATTTAAAATTCAAAATTTTAAGAAAAAAAATTTCAAATTTTAATCTTCAAATTTCAATTTTAAAAATTCAAAAATGCAAATTTTAATTTTCAAATTCAAAAATTTGAATTTCAAATTTGCTTTTATTTTTGTTTTTAAATTTTTATTAACTAACTATGAGTTCTCACCCCTCTCGCTTCAAGTTTGATTCCAATGTTGTTGTTAGGAATGGAAACTATAATGAGAACAGGCATCAAGGTTGGAAGAATCAAAGCGGGGAGGAGCCATAAGGATTTGATTAACCCTCATGGCAACAACCACCTCCAATAGACTATCAACAACCATTCTGTGATGCATATCAAGGCAATGGCTATGGTGAGCAATCTTTTGATTATCAACAACCACCACCATACACCTATGAACCCCCTCCTCAACATAACTTTGGACCACCATAGTCACAAGACCCTTTCCGCCATTCACCTCCATATGACCCTAACCCTCAACCACCATACCAACCACCTTATGAGCCATATGAACCATATATAGAACCACCCCAATTCCAACCCAATTACTCACAAGAACCACCACGTCAATATTCACCATCTCCATATCCATCAATCCAAGAGCACTATGATCTTATTTATGAAAGCCGAGTGCATCAAGAGACAAAGGATCATTTCAAGGAAACAGTGGATCGATTTCAGGCAACCATTCGTCAGTTGGAACAAGTGATAAATCAATTAGCTTCCCGACGTTCAGACACTCAAGGAACCCTCATGGCTTCATGTGGGCAATCTAATGAACAACGTAGCATGAAGGAGATACTAGAAACTTCAGTGAATAGTACGGAACATGACTTTGTACTGGAACAAGTGGAGGAAGCCGGAACTATTGAAGAAGAAGAAGTGGTTGAAGACTTAGGAGATGCAAAACCTCCATGGGAAAGTCCAGTCATAGAACCCCCTTTCAAGACGTTTGAAATTGATGCTGAGGAGGTGTATAACCTCCAAGGCATATCATAGTTGAAGACTTGGAAGAGGTTGATCAAGAGATGGAGATTCAAGAAGAAGAAGCACAGCCTCTCATGCCCTTGGAAAGTGATAAACCCCGATTTCATGGTTTATTTCGTGCTTGTTTTGGGGGATTTATTCACCTTTTCCCACATTTATTCAACGAAATAGCATGGTTTTGTAATTCTCCCTTAAATTTTGCTTAAGTGTAAAAACATGCTTTTTAGGCCCTAATTTGGTGATTTTTATTTCACTTTAATTCCATTCGATGCCTTGATGTGTTTGTTAAATAATTCCAGGTTCATAAGGCAAGTATTGGATGGAAGAAATGAGGAGAAAAGCATGCAAAGTGGAGAATGCATGAAGAAACAAAGATTTGGAATGCACCAATGGACGCGCAAGCGTACAAGGCGCGCACGCGCAAAAGTGGTTTCTCACAAGGACGCGCACGCGTACATGCCGCTTCCGCGTGGGTTGGGAATTTGCCAGTGACGCGCACGCGCACATGGTGCGCGCGCGCCAATATTCTTATATGGCCCACTTAATGGCAAAACGCTGGGGCGATTTCTGAGCTGCCCAGACCCAAATCCAACTTGTTTCTGAGTGTATTTCATGCAGAATTGAAGTCCAAGCAAAGGGGGGAGCAATTAGTTTTAGCCAACATGAGCCTTTAGTTAGTTTTCTAGAGAGAGAAGCTCCATCTTCTCTCTAGAATTAGGTTAGGATTAGGTTAGATTATTTCAATTTCATGTTTGAATGCTAGGTTTCATCTTGTTCTTTGATAATTTCTCAATTCTACATCTTGACCCTCTTAGTTTTTTTTATGCCAATTCCTCATTTTGTTCTCTTTTGTGATGATGACTCATGTTGAATTTGTTTACATTTAATGCAATTTGATGTTGATATTTCCCTACTTGATGAATTGAGTTATGATCTCACTTTTCTTGCAATCAATAGTGATAGACTTTGATACTCTTGCATTTTATGATGTTGATTCTTATTGCACTCCAAGTGTTCGATGAAATGTTCTCTTTAGTTCTTGAGTAGTTTTATCAACTCTTGGCCTAAGTCAAGGGACTTGAGTGATCTTGAGTTTTTGGACGTAATGGATTTGGTAGTTTGAGAACCCTGTGTGATCAATTTGAAGCTCATTGACGCTAACCCACTACTAAGCTAATTAGTAGATAGGTTAGGACTTATGGGTGGATGTGATTAGGCCTATTTGACATACTTCCGGTCTAGGAGTAAATGTTACGTACTTAAGGCTTCGAGAAGTAGACTTAATGGGTTGGCCTTTCATAATTATCAATAGTCGGTTTGTTAACTGGGATGGTGACCTTAAGTACCCAAGTCTTAGCCAAGAGTTCCTTATTTTGCTTTCTTTACTTACTCGCTCAATTTACTTTCTTGCCATCTCATAAACAAAACCCCTCTCTTTTTACCCCATCATAGCCAATACGCATGCACTCTATTGTATCCTAGGGAGACGACCCGGAGTCTAAATACTTCGGTTATAAATTCATTGGGGTCTGTTATTTGTGACAACTTAAAAAAAAAAAACTTAATTTGATGCGAGAGTTGTCTGTCGGTTGGGAGCTATACTAACAACGAAATTTTTCTTTTTATAAGAGAAATTCCTTACCGACAAAAATTTTTCGTACATCAAATTAATGGCGCCGTTGCCGGGGAACCAATGGTGCTATGTTATTGGCTATTGTAAATATTGTGAATAGCTTTATCTTTGGTTTGTTTGTTGATTTTTGCTAGTTTTAGGATTTAGCCACCTTCATTTCTTATTGCTCTTTGTTTTTATTTTCTACTTCACTATGAATTCTCACTTTGGCTATGAGTGTAGCTCAAACTATGTTGTAGGAAATGAAAGCTTCAATGAGCATGTGCATCAAGGAATTGGAGATCAAAGGTGGAAGGAGCCTCAGACATTTGATCAACCTCCATGGCAACAATCTCCGACAATGCACTATGAAGAAGGGCCATTCTATATGCATGTCAGTCCACTGGCTATGGTGAACTCCCTTGTGACTTTCAAAAATCAACACCATATGCCTATGAGCCATATCCTCAATATAGCCACACGTCATACTCACAAGCCTCATACCACCATTTACCTCCACTTGACCATAACTCATACCACCATATCAACCACCGTTAGAATCACATGTAGAACAACCACCATCCCAATACTAATACTCTCAAGAACCACAAATTCCACATACACCACCTCAAGAACTCCACCAATATGAACCACCTTCTGATTACAACAATCTTCCCCTAACCGATGAATTTTCTCTTCCAACCCCATCTCCTGACGAAGCCTTCATGTTAGAACTGAGAGACCTTGAATCTCGTATTTTAAGGCGACAAGAGGAGGATGAAACCAAGTTTAAGGAGTTAAGAGTAAGGGTGGCCGGCATAGTAGAAGCCGTGGGTCTCCTAACATCTCACCTGAACTCATGCACCATAAGTACTCCCGTTGTTGAATGTGGAGAAGCAATCAAGGAGCTTAGTGAGGATATGAACTTGGAACTCCATGGTGAGGAAGGAGAGTTGAAGCAAGAAGCACAACAAGAGGAGAAGGTAGAGATTAGCGAACAAAAGGAATTAGTGGATGGATGTTTAGGATATGTTGAGCACATTAAGGAATCCAAAGTCGAAGAACCCCCTTCCAAGGAGTGTGGAGGGAATATTAAAGAGAAGAGCAATGCTGCGGAAGTAGACAAAAAGTTGGAGGAAATTGATCAAGAAGTGGATTCCATCACTAGTGATTTTTTGCCCACCTTGATCAACCCCCTTGACGATCCTGTTGAACCTTCCCCCAGTAGATTGGAAAGCAAAGTTGAGGAGGACGTACAACCTCCAAGGCCTAATGCGAGTGAAGAACTGGGAGAAGTATTCCAAGCAACAAACGCTCCTATTTATGATGATTCCGAATCAACATATGATCCTTTCGAGTTTGAAGAATCCTTCCCTGAATTGTCTGGATTCGATGATGAGGTAGATTTTACTTTGCCTCCTATCTATGATGAGAGTGATGGGGAAGACATAGAAGAAATTGGTGAAAAGGAATGTGAACTTGAGGAAGCTTGGCATGAGGAGGAATTTGAAGAAGCTCGCCAAGTGGTGGAAACCTCTAGAAGAGGATGGACGGGAGTAGAACATGCTTTATCAAGATCTTTGGGAACTCCTCCACCTAGTTCGTCATGCAATCCTCCACTTGAGTGGGTAAAACTTCTAACTCTCAGCTTCATAATCCCACTTGAGTACGGTTTGCTTGAAACGGATGGCCAACTTACGACGCTTTGTGGAATTAAGCAAAAGAGGAGGATGTTTAGTGGTTGGCGTTCTAAATCTAGGCTCATTATGGTGGGAAGCTCGAAATTAGAGAGCATGGATTGGTGCAATGCTAAATTAAATGGGTCTAGGAGAGTAGTTTGGTGCTTCCGTGAGAATTCTGTTTTCTCATCACCCGGACAAAGTCAAGGCAATCAACTAGAAGATGGGTGTGAGGACAAGATATGGGATCCTGGATTATCCTATGATAGTCGTTTTCGGGAGCTCAAGTCTTGGAGAGAACCTCACCAAAGCTTCATGAAGAAGGTTGGAAATTCTGACAACCGATTGAAGGACAAGCACTTTTAGAGGTTCAAGGATGGATACAAGCATAAGCCACCTTGATAAGAAGCCTCCCGATGTCCAACTTAAGGACTTAAACTAAAAGTGCTCGGTGGGAGACACCCCACCATGGTAAACTCTTTCCATTCTCTTGTAGATATAATGAATGAATGAATTGGGTTCCATTGTATATAGTTTCTTTACTTCTTGGTATGTTTCTCTTTGTTTACTAAGGTATTTATGCATTTTGTGCTTTAATGAGGGATGAATCTTTGAATTGGGTTTTTTGCTTAAATTGCAAGTTTTCTCAAGTTGTTTGAAAATTGTCCCTATGTCCCAAAATGTGCTTAATCTTGCACCTTAGCTTGTTCTAGAGTTTTAGAGAAGGATGGGAAGTCATGAGGTCTGCTGATGCTCATAAAAAAAAAAAGAAGAAGCCACGCGCAAGCGCAAGGCGCCCGCGTGCGTCGGCTGCGCATTTTAGCTTTCTGGGCCAAGGACTAGAGAGTTGCACACTTTTGGGCCAACTCTGTGCCTCAACTCACGCGAACGCATGCTATACACGTCCGCGCCACTCCCTGTTTCTCTGTCCACGCGTTGGCGCATTTCATGCCTCTGCGCCTATCCAATAAGCTCAAGCCATCCACGCGAACGCGCACATTGCGTGCGCGTGTCGATGCGTCTTAACATCATCCAGGCCAAAGGACCCGAGAGTTGTGCCAACTCTGGGCCTCTTTTGTGCCTTCGACCCAGTACATCCGCGCCGACGCGCACCGTACGCGTCTGCGCCCATTCTAACCCCTCCATCTACGCGCAAGCGTGCATGGCGCTCCCACGCCGTTCTTTAATTTCTCCCACCCACGCAAACGCGCAAGGTGCGCGCACGCGTGGATTCGAATTTTTACTTACCCCAGGGACGCGAAGCCCTAGCGCATTCGCGCATCAACTCCCTTCTTTTCCCCAACGTTCCATTTTCTTCTCTCTCACCATCTTCCACCTTCATCCTCCGGCGAGCAACCCGCATCCATCGCCGCCCTCAGTGCCATCCCAGCGCCACCGCGACCACCATTGTCGCCGGCACGAGCTCTGCTGTGCCACTAGACCACCGTGCTGCTCTGGCTGATTCTCTCTCTCCTCATCTCACTTCACCTTCATCTCCTTTTTCTCGTTCAATCTCTGCACCCAGGTTCTCACCCTCCTGTTCTGCTTCTTCTTTTGATTTCTTTTTACTGTAATTGCATTAGTGTAGTTAGAATTAGCTAGTTAGATTAGATTAGTCAGTTAGTTTAGTTTGAATTAGGTGGTTAGCGAATCTGGGCTGAGTAGTGGATTTAGGTTTGTTTGAATTTTTACTGCTCTGTGGAATTGCTCTGTCTCATTGATTTGTTCTGTGCTCAATTGATATGTGTGCTGTATTGTAAGTCATGATTTTTGATCAATGTTCTGAGAAAGAATGCTTGCTGGCCGAGTAAATTCATACTGATTGCTGCTGTTTGTGCTGCATTATTGGCTTGTTTACCCATTCATATGAATTCTTACATGATTTCTGTGCTTCTGATTCTTTAATGAGTTCGTATGGAATTTGCTATAACTGTTTAAAATTAGGGATTAGCCAATTTGCTGTTGAAATGATGCCGAATTTTTCTCAACCTTAATTCTTGAATTAACAATGTTTTGATTGGATTAACAAACTTTTGCTTGATGATTTCTATGTCAAATAGAATTCTGTTACCTAAATGGTTTTGAAAACTCCTCAAGAACAAGTCCTTTGGTCATGCTGTCCATATTCTTGCTTGATTATTCATGCTGATTTGCTTCTATGCATTGCATGGTTGAGTAAGCTCTTTGATTGGCCATTATTTGTAAATCTTTTAAGGTTTCATGCCTCTTTTACATTGATACACAAGTTGAAGATTTTCAATCTGTGTGGCTGATTTAATTCACTTTATTCATGCATAATTTACATTAAGCCTCATAGACCACAAGGTTTTCCACTCTTCCCTCAACTTGTGACTTTGATGCATCATTGAATTTAGTGTTGAATGCTTCTTGATTGATTCATTCCCTAATGAACTGATTCTACCAACACATATTCATATGATTCTAGTAATCTTTACATTGATGGGTGACTTGTTTTCATATTGGTTGCTTTCTAGCAATATCATATTTCATCATCAATGACTTGTTGCAATTCATGATTGTGAGTGTGCTTACAACCTTATTTTGTGCATTCCTTTCGAACTGAGATAGTAATCACCATATCACTAATTTTCAACTGATTTATAACTTTAACCTGTTTAACCGACTGACCTCTTTGGTTTTCAACTTAACTCTTTATGTCATTCTTTTGGATATGGTGCTTTCTAAACTCAGTAAACGAATAATATGCAAAATATGGTTTGAATTCTTGGTTTGAAATCTGGTTTGAATTCTGTATTTTGTTGCTTGCATTCCAAGAAATATCCTTTCTTTATTCACTTCATGAATATGCTTTGCTTTGAGTGCTTTATATCTACTTGGCTATATGCTTATATTATATTATCTCTATTTTTCAGGATGTCGGATAAAGGAAAAGCCATAGCCACCACTTCCAAAAAGAGGAAGCGCTCCAAGACCTCTACCCCCTCAATATATGCTAACTATGCAAAGAACCCGCTGAATGATGAAGATATAGAAAATCAGTCCCTTCCATCCACTGATTCAATCAAATTCCCCAACCTCTACTGCGAGCTACGCTTCTCCCGTTATACAAAGAAAAACTTGAACATTGAGAAGAAGCTGAATCTTCCCAATGACGTGAGGCATGCTATAAACACCCGTATTTCAGAGTTGGGATTGGATTTTGTTGATAGGGACCTAGGAAGGATCAACAATCCTTCCTTTGTGGATTGACCACTATCTCCAAGATTCTCTTAATCTCCCGGTTGGACACTTTTGCTTGTCCGTTGGTCTGTGGGTGATAAGCAGTGGCAACCTTATGCAATATCCCATAGCGCTTGAGCAGTGCCTCTACTTTCCTGTTGCAAAGTGAGATCCTTGGTCGCTCACGATTGCTCGTGGCAACCCATACCGGCATACAATGTGATTTCAAATAAAAGAAATGACGATATTGGCATCGTCAAGGTGGGTAGGTATTGCTTCTACCCACTTTGACACGTAGTCAACCGCTAACAGAATATATAGATACTCACTTGAGTTGGGAAACGGTCCCATAAAGTCAATGCCCATACATCAAATATCTCACAGAACAACATAGGTTGCTGAGGCATCTCATCCCTTTGGGACGTGTTTTCTGACTTCTGACACTGATGGCAAGACACACAGAACTAGTTAGCATCCTTGAATAAAGTTGACCACCAGAATCCACAATCCAACACCTTTTTAGCTGTCCTTTGTGGGCCAAAGTGGCCACCACATTCGGACGAATGGCAAGCTTCAAGAATAGGTTGAATTTCAGATTCCGGCACACATCTTCGAATTACTTGGTCCACTCCCCTCTTCCACAAGTTAGGGTCATCCCAAATGTAGTATTTGGAGTCACTCCTCAACTTGTCCCTTTGGTTTTTAGAAAAGTTGGGAGGAAAGATTTTCGCAACCAAGTAGTTCGCCATTTGGGCAAACCAAGGAAAGCTATCTGACACAGCATGCAAACTATCCAATGGGAATGAGTCATTGATCGGGGATGGGTCAAATTTCAAATTCTCAAGGCAGCTTAAATGATCCGCAACTAAATTTTGAGACCCACTCCGGTCCCTAATCTCAATGTCGAATTCTTGCAAAAGCAAGATCTAACGTATGAGTCTAGGTTTTGACTCATTCTTTGTCAATAAATACTTTAAAGCTGCATGATCTGTGTATACCACTATCTTGGACCCTAGCAAATAAGATATGAATTTATCTAAAGCATGAACAATGGCTAGGAGTTCCTTTTCCGTAGTGGTATAGTTGGATTGTGCTGCATCCAGTGTTTTAGAAGAGTAAGCAATGACATAAGGGAGTTTACCATCGCGCTGTGCAAGCGCGGCACCTACAGCATAGTTTGATGCATCGCACATTATCTCGAATGGCAGCGTCCAGTTGGGGCCTCGCCCAATCGGTGCTGTGGTGAGAACTCTCTTTAACTCTTCAAACGCTTTCACACATGCACTGTCAAACTCAAAGTCCACATCCTTTTGGAGTAGGCGCGACAATGGCAAAGCAATTTTGCTGAAATCTTTGATAAAGCTCCTGTAGAATCCTGCATGTCCCAAAAACGAGCGGACCTCCCTCACAGATGAGGGGTGAGGTAAAGTGGTGATAACATCGACCTTGGCCAGGTCTACAGAAATGCCTTCACTAGATACCACATGTCCTAACACTATGCCTTGTCTTACCATAAAGTGACATTTTTCAAAATTCAAGACAAGGTTAGTGTCAACACATCTAGCTAAGACCTTGGCCAAGTTCTCTAAGCCACAATCAAATAAAGTTTCATAAACACTGAAGTCATCCATAAAGACTTCCAGATAATTCTCCATTAGATCGGAAAAGACACTGGTCATACACCGTTGGAAAGTAGGAGGTGCATTACATAGTCCAAATGTCATCCTTTTGTAGGCAAAGGTGCCAAAAGGGCAAGTGAATGTGGTCTTTTCCTGATCTTCAGGAGCAATGTGAATCTGGAAGTAACTAGTGAATCCATCAAGAAAGCAATAATGGGATTTACCCGCCAAACGGTCCAACATATGATTGATAAAGGGCAAAGGGTAGTGGTCCTTCCTTGTAGCGGCATTCAGTCTTCTATAATCAATGCATACTCGCCAAGCATTTTGTACTCTTTTGGTGACCACTTCTCTATCATCCTTTTTAACCACAGTGATGCACAATTTCTTGGGAACAACTTGGATCGGGCTCACCCATTCACTGTCAGAAATTTGGTATATGATTCCCTTATCAAGTAGCCTAGTGACCTCCTTCTTTACCACATCAAGGATGGTCAGGTTGAGCCTCCTTTGCGGTTGCCTAACTGGCCTAGCTCCCTCTTGGAGAAATATACGATGCATGCACTTGCGAGGGTCAATTCCCACAATATCAGCTAGGCTCTACCCAATTGCCTTCTTGTACTTTCTGAGAACATCTAGGAGATTTTCTTCTTCTTCACTCGAAAGCTCACTAGCAATAATGATCGGAAACTTTTGGTTGTCATCTAAGAAAGCATACTTCAAATGAGATGGAAGAGGCTTCAATTCAGCTCACAGAGTTCACTTTCAACAACTTTCTCTTGTTTATCCTCTTGGTCATCCGTCTCTTTAACAATAGGGTAGCATAACTTGTTGTAGTCTTCTTTTCACACTTCTACTACCACTTCATCGATTACATCACATCGGAGAATGGAATACTCTTCGGGAGGATGCTTCATGGCTTCTTCCAAATTGAACTTGATAGTCTTGTCTCCAACCTCAAAGGAATATGTGCCGGTGAAGGCATCTAACTTGAATTTAGAGGTCTTAAGGAAGGGTCTACCAAGTAGAACAGAGGATGAGCTTCTATTTTCTGTTGGAGGTATTTCAAGGATGTAAAAGTGAACCGGAAAGACCAAGTCCTTGATTGCCACAAGTACATCTTCTGCTATTCCCATCACGGTGATCGCACTTTTATCGGCTAAGGCAAACTTCGTCACTGACTTTTTTAATGGAGCTAAATTCAATCACACAAAGATAGAGAGTGGCATGATGCTTACGCAAGCTCCTAGATCACACATACAGTCATGAAAAGTGTGCCCACCAATACAACAAGACACCAAACAAGGTCCAGGGTCACCACATTTCTTTGGAATAGGCTCCATCAAGGAAGAGATCAAACTTCCCAAGGATAATGTCTCCAACTCCCCTATCCTATCCTTGTGTGTACACAAGTCTTTCAGAAATTTTGCATACTTTAAAATTTGTTGGATAGTATCAAGAAGTGGTATAGTTACCTCAACTTTCTTGAACACTTGAAGCATGTTCAAATCAAATTCTGGAGTCTTCTTTGCTTTCTTCACCAATGAAGGGAATGGGATAGGAATGGACTCATCCACTATAGCTTTCCTCTTGGGTTCCTTAAGGCTTACTCCTTCTTCCTCATGCCTTTTGTCTACCTCCTCTTCTTCATGTGGAGCTTCAACAACCACTTCTTCCTCATGAATGTCTTCCATGACCCTAGGAGGTATCTCCTCCAATGTAGTCCCCGACCATAGAGTGATGGCGTTGAGACCGCCCTTGGGGTTTGGTTGGGATTGGGAAGGAAGGCTAGAAGAGCTTGAGGGTTGGTTGGTGTTGTTGGAGGAGGACATGGACATCTTTGAAATCATGTCGGTATGATTGGCCAATTGAGCGCCCATGATATCGAATTGAGCCTTGTAGCTCTCGTCCTGTTTCTCCATAGTGGCTCTAAACTCATCAAATTGATTGGTGGAAGATGAAGAGGATTGATTGGATTGTTGTCTATGGTATGGTGCTTGGTATCTGGTGTAGTTGTTTTGGTTTTGGTTGTGGTAATTTTGGTTGGCTTGGTGGTTGTTGTTGTTATGGTGGTATTGGAATGAAGATTGGTTGTTGTTGTAATGAGAAGAAGAGTTATTCCATCTTTGGTTTTGATTGCTCCCTTGTGCATTATCCCTCCACCCTTGATTTTAATTACTACCATGAGAGTAGTTGTTTTGGCCTTGAGAAGGATAGGGCAGACGGTTGTTATAATTCACATTGGCTAAGACAAGGGCATGCTCCTCTTGAATTTAATGGCATTGACCAATGTAATGTGTGGTGCTAGAGCATAAACCACAAATTCTAGGAGGGCCTTCAAGTTGAGCAACTTGAGGTGGGGCTTGGATGGCTTGGATGGAGTAGTATTCCTTTTGATCTTTTTGTATTTGCGTGAGGATAGTGGTCATGTCCCCAAGCGCCTTGGTTAAGCTTGCTTCGGAACGGGATGGTTCTACCACACCCTTGAGAGGATTACTTCTCACCCTTACATGTTGTGTAGCCTCGGCAACATCATTTATCAATTTCCAAGCTTCTCCCTCCGTCTTGTTTTTTTGAAAGGGAACCGCCACTAGAAGCGGTGAGAAATCTTCTATCTTCTGCACAAAGACCTCCGGTGAAGTAACTAATGAGCAAGTGGGTGTTCAATCCATGGTGTGGACAAGATTCCAATAGCCTCTTGAACCGAGTCCAATACTCATACAAACTCTCTTAGTCCTTTTGCATGATACCGAAATCTCCTTCCGGATGTAGTCAGTCTTCTCCGGTGGGAAGAATTTATCTAGAAACTCTCTTCTCAAGAAATCTCAATTGGTCACAATCTCATCCGGTTGTGAATAAAACCACATCTTTGCTTGCCCTTCAATAGATAAAGGGAAGGCAAAAACCATAATAGCCAACTCATCGGCTCTATGCCTTCGAGCCGTAGAACAAGCAACTTGAAAATCTCTTAGATGTCGGATGGGGTCTTGACCCGGCAACCCATGATACTTAGGAAGTAGATTTAGGACCTTGTTTCATTAATGAAACTATGGGTGGTCTTAGTGAGGCTGGAAACCATAATGGCTAAGTCAGAAAAGCTCTGATTAGAGGTTTCCATGTTCCTTTGAGAAGATGGGAATGGTGGTCTGTTATTGATCCTATTCTGGTTCCTACCACCTTGATTTTTATTGAAACCTTACTAAGGTTTTTGCTTATCCTTCCATGAGAGGTTAGGATGGTTCCTCCATGAAGGATTGTAAGTATTTCCATAGGATTCTCCCATGTAATTCACCTCCTCCATGGTGGGTTGATCAGGATCATAAGCTTCTTCTTCCAGAGAAGCTTTCTGATTACTACCAGCTGCAGTTTGCATTCCAGTCAGATGTTGAGAGATCATGTTGACCTGTTGGGTCAAGATCTTATTCTGAGCCAGGATGGCATTCAGAGTCTCAACTTTATGAACTCCTTTCTTCTGAGAGGTTCCATGGTTTACAGGATTCCTCTCAGAGGTGTACATGAATTGGTTGTTTGCAACCATCTCAATAAGCTCTCTTGCTTCTGCAGGTGTTTTCTTCAAGTGGAGAGATCCACCTGCAGAGCTGTCCAATGAAATTTTAGATATCTCAGACAAGCCATCATAGAACACGCCTATGATAGACCACTCTGAGAGCATGTCAGAAGGACATCTCCTGATCAGTAGCTTGTATCTTTCCCAAGCTTCATAGAGGGATTCACCTTCTCTTTGTCTGAAGGTTTGAACTTCCACTCTAATCTTGCTCATCCTTTGAGGAGGAAAAAAATTCTGCTAAGAACTGATGTAGATCTTCCATTGGAAGTCCATGAAATTTGCATTTCTGCTGCAAAAGAGAGACTAACTAAGGCTTAAGCTCAAAATTGTTAGCTCCAATGGCAGGTACAGCAATGTGATGCCTCCATATTTGATGATAAATTTCGGATTGATTTGAGTGGATTTCATCATATAAACCCACATTGATTCATCCAAATAGAATACTTTTGTGTTCTCTCACTAAATTGAGCCTAATTGTGAAAATATGCTATTTGGTGCTTAATGTAATCACTTTTATCCCACTTTTATCCCATTCAATCCCTTGATGGTTTTGATGAGTGATTTCAGGTGTAATAGGTTGGAATGGCTTGATAAGAGTGGAAGAAAAGTATGAAATTGGGAGAAAACATGAAGAAATCAAACGAGAAAAGCATTTCAGCCTGTGCCCACGCACAGGAGGAAAATTAGCATGTGTGCGTACGCACACACCTGTGCGTACGCACAAGACCCAACGCATGACTCATTTACTGCAAATTACTGGGGGAAATTTCTGGGCCTCCAGAGCCCAGTTTTGGACTTTCTGAAGCTGATTAAGTGCTATATCAAAGAGGACCTCTTTCCATGTGAAAGGGGGGAGCAATTAGAGTTAGTTTAGCATCATGTAGGTCATTTTCTAGAGAGAGAAGCTCCCCCTTCTCTCTAGAGTTAGGGTTCCGTAGTTTAATTTAATTGCAATTTCTCTTTTTAATTCTTGTTTTCATCTAGTTTCTTCTACCTTTCCTTGTTCTATTGTCTTAATTTTCTTAGTTTATCTTGTCATTTTCTCAATTTTGCTACTTTTATGTATTTGCCCTCTTTGTCAATTTTAATTTCAATTAATGTCAATTTATGTTTTATGTTCCTTTAGTGTTTAATTGAGTTGTTATTCTTACTTTCCTTGCTTGGTAGTTATAGGTTTTATTACTTCTTATTATTTTACCATGCTTTATTTTCATGCCCACCAAGTGTTTGATAAAATGCTTGGTTGGGTTTTTGCCTATTTTTCATACTCTTGGTTGAGAAATTGGGTGTTTGGGTGAACTTGAGTGGTGGATATCCATTCCACATTGTGTGAGGATGGTTAATTGATTTGGTTTCCACTAACTCTAAGCCTTCTATTAATAGAGTTAGCTAGGACTTGTGGATTGGAATCAATTATGCCCTTTTGACTAATTCTCGATGTTAGGATTGACTAATTGGGATTAATTCTACACAATTACTATGTTTGTGGTCCATAGCTAGGATAGGAATCCTTAGTTACCCAATTCTTGCCAAGAGTCTCTTTCTTCTCATTTAATTTCCATTTTTGTTGCTTTTATTTGCTTTCCATTTAATTTCTTGCATTCTTGTTTATTTTATTGTCATTTACATTTCTTGCCTCTTTCAATCAATCAAATCCCTATTGTTTCCTCCATAGCCAATAATAGAACATTTCATTGTAACTCCTAGGGAAGACGACCCGGGAGTCTAAATACTCTTGGTTTAATTTTATTTGAATTGTGAAACCTTTTGAATTAAAATTTGAGTGAGCATTACTTGTTGGCTTAGAACTATACATGCAACACCAATCTTATTTTTGTGAAAAAAATTCTAAGCCGACAGTTTTGCTCTTTCAAATTTTTGGTGCCATTGCCGGGGAGTTGCAATGGTGTTGTTATTTGCTATTGTGAATATGTGAATATTGTGAATAACTTAATTTTTGTTTGATTGTGCATATGTTTCTTCCTTATTTTTGGCTATTGTTAATATGTGAATATGTGAATAGTTTGCTTTTGATTGATTGCTTATTTTTTCTAGTTTTGGGAGTTTATTTTGCTTGTTCTTACTATCTTTTGTTTTTATTTTCTTTTTATCCTATGAATTCTCACCCATTGTATTATGAGTTTTGTTGCTATTGTGTTATAGAAATTGGGAATTTCACATGCTTGTTACATAGATGGAATGAAAGGAATTCACAACAAGATGTGGGTGCACAAGCTTTGGAATCTCAAAAGCCTTGAAGAATGCAAGCATGGGTGGAAATTCTAGGAAGAAATGGAACACAAGCCCCTTTATAAGAGCTCTCCACAAGTCCAACTTAAGGATAATAAACCAAAGTGCTAGGTGGGAGACACCCCACCATGGTAACATTGTTCTTACCCTTCTCTTTGTTTATAATTTGCCTTAATTGCATATTTGTTTATCTTGGTTATCTTAGAATTAGTTTAATTTTGCGCTTAGATAGGTTAATTTTGGTATGGATCATGATTTTTGTGATGTTTTAAATATTTGGGGTTGAACTTGTGTTGAGCTAAGGTTTAATACCTTAGATTTTGAAGAAAATTTTTTTGAAAAATAGGGCATCGTGCACACACGCAACTTCTATATTTCGCTTCTCGTGCGTGCGCACACACTTATGCATACGCACACAAGCTTTTGTGCCCTCTGTTCGCAGTGTCCGCATGGCTTGTGCATGGGCGCCACCCTGTTTTCCTTGCGACTTGTGCGTGTGCACCCATCTGTGCGTACGCATGCTAGCTAGCACCCCTTCTGCTGGGAGTGTTCACACGCTTTGTGTGTTTGCACCCCTTTCTTTTTTCCCTTTGTGCATACGCACGGACCTATTTATGTACAGACATGCATTAGGATAGCTGGAAATTTTGACGTTTCATTTTTCCAAAAAAAAAAAAAGTGTTTTTTGCGTGTGCACACGCTTGTGTGTACACACACCTCTGAATCCCCTCTCTGCTAATAGCGTTTGCATACCTTGTGCGAGTGATGAGAAGACTTTTGTGTGGTTTAGAATTTCACAAATGAAAGCTCGTTGCAAGTATAGTTTCTAAACCAACAATAGTCCTTTCATACAAAAGATTGTTTGTCACAAGTACAAACACCTAAAATTTATAAACGGAAGTATTGAACCTCGAGTCGTTCTCCCTAGGAATTGCAATAAAGTGTCTTGTTATTGGTTATGAGTTATGTTTGGGGGTTTTTGAATGAGAAACATGAAAAGTAAATTGCAATGAAAATAAACTAACAACTAGAAAGCTCTTGGCAAGGTTGTGAGAATTAGAAGTCCTATCCTAGTTATCCTCCTCAATTGTGACCACAAATTGTCTATTGCTACCACTTAGTTAACCTCTAACTATGGAGGAAAGTCAAGTGGATGAATTAATTTGATTCCTCAAGTCCTAGTCAACTCCTAAGGAAAGACTAGCTTTAGAGGGATTCAAATCAACTAGAAACTTTCAATTATCAATTAACAAAGGAGTTTGATAACTCAAGAGTCTCCAATTACTCAACCAAAACAAAGAGGAGAAAAATCTAAATTAAAATCCTACCAAGCATTTTATCAAACACTTGGAAGGCACAACATAAAAGCATAGGAAAGCAACAAGAGATAATAAAATCCAAACAACCAATTGAAAGCATCAATAACATAAATTGAAGAAAGCAATCATAAATATAAAATACCTCAAATTGCATTAAATAGAAAATCAAATTTAACATGGAGTTCATAAACTAAATTGGGAAAATAAACAAATCAACAAGAGAAATAAGTAAACTAAAGTGCTAGACTAAATAAGAGTACGAAGAGATTAGGCTTGACAGCTTAGCAATTCCTTCAATTTCTTGTATTCCTTCCACTTTTGCATGCTTCCTTTCCATCGTCTGAGTCATTCCTGCCCTATAAACCCTGAAATCACTTAACACACATATCAAGCTATCGAATGGTAATAAGAGAGGATTAATAATTAGCAATTTTAAGGCCAAAGAAGCATGTTTTCAATCAAAGCACAGAATTAGGAAGGAAAATGTAAAACATGCAAATTCTATGAATAAGTGTGAGAATAATGGATAAAATCCACTCAATTAAGCACAAGATAAACCATAAAATAGTGGTTTATCAGCACACCTCCCATGTTTCACCTCGTGTGCATACGCACAAGTACCCGTGCATGCGCACAAGTGCTGTTTTGGGCAAAATTTTTATTGCACTTTGAATTAAGCCCTAAGCACTTCCACCCCCCACCTCTCTCTTCTCTTACTTTTGCCCTCTTTTCTACTTGTTTTACTTAGTATTGTTTGCATTTTATTTTGATTTTAGTAATTATATTAGTCTTACTTTAGTTATTTTTTAATTAAATAAATTGCAAGTGTTTGCTTCATGTTGATTGGGTTGCTTCTTGCTTAAATTTTGGTTTAATTTTTTATGAGCATGTGCACTGAGCATCAAGTCTTTGTTTGATTGCCTAATTGCATTTTGAGTTTGATTCATATGTTGTAGTTATTATATGCATTAAACTATATCTTTGTTTGGCATCTTAATCATGAATTGTGCACTCTAACTTAAGTGAATCAAGTTGAAATTAGTTGTTCATCATGATTTCCATATCAAATTCGTCACATTACAAGGCACTTGTTTGTTTTTAATGCTTTGCATTTGTTTGAGTGACTTGACTTGATTCTTACCAAGCTTATCACTTTTTAAAATAAGTACCCCTTACCATGTGACTATTGCATTATGTATCATGATGAATAAGTAGTTTTCCTTTCATCATTAGATTGGTTATTGTTGATTGTGCCATTTTCTATTCATCTTGTGCTTTCACTTGCACAATTTCAATATCCCATATCTCATATAATGAATTCACTTTAGTTATGGTTACTGATGACATGTCATCATGTCATATTTTTCTATGCTTTTTCATACAAGAAATTGATGATTAGTGCTGAAATATTGAATGCTTTTGCGCTTAAATGATATATTTCTTTGATCTTTTAATTTTATAAATTTTATAGAAAATAAGTGGAAAAAGAAGCAAAATAGCCCAAAATCAACTCAAAAGAAGAAAAGAAGAATTTTAGGGCACGCTTTGAAGTTTGAGCACGCTTTGGAACCTTAGGCCACGCTTTTAAAAGCGTGGCCCATGACCATGAAGCCTTGGCATATGTATTAATGCTTATGCATGCATGCATGTAATTATTAGTGCCAAGTGAGAATGAAATGAATTAAAGCATGCATGCATACAATGAATTGGCAACGGCATTACTAAGTAAATTAAAGCATGCAGTTCATTATTAATGCCATTAAAGCCAATTGGAAAAGGAACAAATCATGCTTTAACATTACTGCATTGGCATTATTGACTAAAGTAAATGAAAGCATGAATGAACACTAGCGTTCATTAAAAAGAACGATACGTTGAAAGCATGAGAACATGAATTAAAAGGAAAGCCTAGCGTTCAATAAATAGTGAGCGCCACGTTCAATTTTGTTCACTTTTTCGGGCTCCTTTAGCTTGGAAGCAAGGCCAGTGTTCATCCAAAGCAACGGAGCGCTCAACCAAAGAGGACAATGCGCGCACCAAAAGGAGAGCACCCAGCATGCCAAGAAACCACGTTCAGCAAAGTGAACGCTACATTCACTATAGCTAACGTTTTCGGGCTTGGAACCAAGGAAAGATGGGCAAGCACAAAGCAAAACAAGAGGAAGCATTTAAGAGTTTGAATGCCACGTTCACTTTTGTGAACTTTATCTCGCTCAATCAAGAGGGAGCACCAAAGGAGCAAGGCCAGCGTTCATAAAGGCAACGTAGCGTTCACTTATTGAATGCTAGGGGAGGCCAAGCTAGGGGAGGCCAAGCACACACAAGGAGCACCAATTTAGCACAAAAGTGAACGCCAAGTTCACAAAACCAAACGGAGCGCTCCCCTGGGAGCTAACCAAGCAACCCTGACCCACTCTTAGTCAAGGCCAAACCAAAAGAGCCCACTCTAAGTGCAACTCTGGCTCAATTAATTCCAATTCAAGCCCATTGACACACCAAAGCAAGCAAAACCAATGGACATCACTCAAAGGCACAAGAAAAAGCTAGATTAGGAATTTCATTTAAATTGTAATTTGTTTTCAATTACAATTTTATTTTCATTTTGTAAAGCCTATATAAAGGCATCAATTTCATTTCATTAAGGAGGCGGGCTCTGCTAGAGAGCATTAGGAGTAGGGTAGAAGGCTCTGGTAGAGAGCTTAGCTTCCTTTTCCTTTTCTACAATTTTACATTTCTGTTATAATTGAATTCAATTTGGCTTACGAAAATTTTCAATTTTTGCAATTCTCTGCTACACTTTTCTTTCCTGCAAATTTACTTTCTACAACTTTACATTTGAAATTGTTGAGATCCAATTTACTTTTCCTGCAATTATGTTCTTTTGCAATTTCACTTTTCCATTCACACTGAGCTTGATTTACTCTTCCTGCAAGTTTAAATTTTCTGCAATTACTCTAAGTCATGATTTACTGCTTTCTTTACTTTCCAGCACCCAGCCCCCTTTACGTTTGCTGCAATCTATATTTCTTGTCCTTTAAGATTCTATTAATTTACTTCCTGCAAGTTAGATCTGCTGTAATTTACTTCCCTTGTCATTTAAGCTTCACTGCCATTTACATTCTGCACTTTCTATTTTCTGCAATTTACATTCTGTTGCTTCAATTTCATCCAATTCACCAATGTTAGCTTGACTAAACTAATCACTCACTAAAGTTGCTTGATCCATCAATCCCTGTGGGATCGACCTCACTCTTATGAGTCATTACTACTTGATGTGACCCGGTACACTTGCCGGTGAGTTTGTGTGGAAATCTAATTTTCACCCATCAAGTTTTTGGCGCCGTTGCCGGGGATTGATTTAGATCGACAATGATTAAGTGGGTGAGAAGCCTAGATTAAGCATTTTCTTTGTTTTTGTTTTCTGTTTTAAGCTGACACCAAGGTGATTGAGTTATTGCCTCACTAAGAAATTATTCCCTGTGACATGAATTTCAATTTTCATTGGTGATGTGTTTTACAAAATTCAAATGGAGTTCAACTCATCTTATAATCAAACAGATTTTATGGGATATTACCCACCGTCACCAATCTCTAATGGTGGCTGGGAATATCACCAAGAAAATGCAAATTCTGAGCACTCCAATCAATGGAGGTATGTTTCAAAACCACAAGATGAGCAAGAGAGTCATATGGGATATTTCCCACCACCACAAAAGGATTCAAGTCATTATTCTATTGGTGGCTGGGAGTATCACCAAGAAATGATAGATGATGAAGCAATTCACATGAGATATGATCCATAACCACATGATTATCATTACCCTCATGGTGTTTGGACATGTCAACAAGAGTGTGAACAATCAGTTGAAATGAGACACTTTCCAGAGACACAATATGATCCAGATTATGATGAGTCTAACAACTACTCATATTATGACTGGAAAAGTCAAAATAAAAAAGATCTTAGTAATCCATACTGTGTTTATCAAGAGACATCTTCACTAGAGTGTGATTTCAATACATTCATGCAAGATTGTTCCCCAATGCCATAAGATCCACACTCTGATGGATTCTACAATAATTCACATTGTGGATGGGAGGATCAAAACCAGAAAGCATTTGATAGTTCATACTCCACTAATCAAGAGCCATCATCACTTGAGCAAACCTTCAATTCATTCATGCAAAATTGTCCACCCTCACCTCCTAGTTTCTCATTTGACAATTCTTCATCACTTGATTTTGCCTCAACACAAAATTCCCCCCAAGATCCATACGACTCATTTCATCAAAATTCATTCCCTAACTCACCAGATTCATTCCATACCACTCAAAACAACCTCACCACAACACATCCGTGTCACCAAAATCACTCTCAACCTTCATCTCTTGAGCTAGCAATTGAGGATTACCTTCAATGGTCCAAAAAATCCTTGGAAAGCCAATACCAAGTCATTGAAAGACAAGGACAACTCTTGGAAAGACACAAACAATCTTGGAAAGAAATCCTCTTCAAGAAGATGGAGGGGCACTTAGAGCAAAACAGGAGAAACTTAGGAGTGTCAAGAATTGAGGATAAGGAACAATTTGCAAAAGAGGAAGTGGAGGAACAAGAAAGTGAGGAAGAGCAAGATAAAGATAGTCTACTCTCAATTGAAATAGAAAGTTACATAGAAGAAGGGATCATTGAACCACAAATTCAAAAGGCTTTTGATGAGGATAAAGCTCCAACATTAACACAGCAACCATGTCTTGAAATCAAAGAGGTGAAGGCAACTAACAAGAGTACCGAGAAGAGGATTGTGACTAAGCCACAATTGATCATATCCATGAAGAAGAAAAAGTCAACCACAAGCAATCCAATCCATGAACCACCAGCAAGCAAGCTCAATCAAGCAACTTACCAAAGGAAGCTTGCTGAAAGGAAACCAAGAAAGGGGACAATAGCTGAATTTTCTCCCCCCCCCCCTCTTGAAGTCATTCCTCTTAACAAACTAGAAGAAGAGGAAGAAAGTGAAGAACAACATGTCAAGCTAATGACACTAAAAGAGCGCTTGTTGGGAGGCAATCCAACCGTAGGTAACATTTCATTTCTTTGCTTTGTTTAGTCTCTCTGTCTGCTTTGTTTATTTTCTTTCTCTGCTTTGTTTAATTTCAATAAATTGGTATATAATTACATTCTAAGTTTGG
The DNA here is from genome assembly GCF_000816755.2 of Arachis ipaensis. NCBI lineage: Eukaryota > Viridiplantae > Streptophyta > Magnoliopsida > Fabales > Fabaceae > Arachis > Arachis ipaensis. The sequence goes on from NC_029794.2 coordinate 55,880,951, forward strand.
TGTTGCCCTGCAATAATCTGTTTTCAATCTTTATGGATAATTGCACCAATTCTAAACTAAAAATGTCACATTAAGTTTCTAAGTTTGGTGTGCCACTTAATTTTCTGTGCAATAAATCCAGCAACACCACTTGTTTGTATAATCATAAAGCCTTTGCAGTATTAATTTTCTTTTGGTTTCACACTTTTTCATTCTCTTTAGTCATTTCTTTGTTTTTAGTGTTGTCTTTTAGTTTGCTCATTAACTGTTGTTGCTAATACCTCACCAAGAAATCTTGGCTGTGACAAATTCTTCAGTTGGTGATTGTGTTAAGAGCATATAATAGTTCCGTGTGTTTAGTTTTAGTTCAAATAAATTGACATATGGTTGCATTCTAAGCTTGGTGTTGCTATGCAACAAAATTTGCTTCCAATCTTTACTGGTTGCATTAATTCCAAGTGAAAGTGTCACACTAAGTTTGGTGTGTCAATTATTTTCTTTATGCAATGTATCATGCACACCCTCTTATGTTTGCAATGACAATGTCTCTGTCTCTTGTGCCTTGATTGTTATCTTTAATTTTGCTTGCTTGCAACACATATACTGTTAACATTTCATTGTGTAAGATATTCATGATCTATCTTAGCCCCATAGAAATTGTTCTAATTTTTGCTTGAGGATGAGCAAGCATTCTGAGTTTGGCAAGGGAAAGGGAAGAATAAGAGGAAAAGGACAACAACAAAGAAGATGAACCATAAGGTGGTAACGCTCTTTTCTCCTCCTACTTACTTCAGCACTGTAAATTGCATGATTGTCTTTATCTTCTCTGTTTACATGTGTGTACGAATAAGCATAACCTAAATTTTGATCTGTAACATGTTACTATGCCACTGATGAGCGGATAATTTATACCCTTTTTGGCATTATTTTTACATAGTTTTTAGTATGATTTAGCTACTTTTTATTATATTTTTATTAGTTTTTATTCAAAAATTACATTTCTGGACTTTACTATGAGTTTGTGTATTTTTCTGTGATTTCAGGTATTTTCTGGCTGAAATTGAGGGACCTAAGCAAAAATCTAATTCAGAGGTTGAAAAAGGACTGCAGATGCTGTTGGATTCTGACCTCCCTGCACTCGAAGTGGATTTTCTGGAGCTACAGAAACCCGATTGGTGTGATGTAGATTGCGTTAGAAAGTAGACATCCTGGGCTTTCCAGCAATATTTAATAGTCCATACTTTGTCTGAGATTTGATGGCCCAAACTGGCGTTCAAAGTCAGCCTAAAACATCTTGGCGTAAAACATCCAATCTGGCACCAGAATTGGAGTTAAACGCCCAAACTGGCACCAAAGCTGGTGGTTAACTCCAGGAACAGCCCAAGCATGAAAAGCTTCAATGATCAGCCCAAGCACACATCAAGTGGGCCCCGGAAGTGGATTTCTGCACTATCTGCACTTAGTTACTCATTTTCTGTAAACCCTAGTAACTAGTTTTGTATAAAAACAACTTTTAGAGATTTATTTTATATCTCTGGACATTTAGTCCTTAGACCTTGGACATGGAGGCTGGCCATTCAGCCATGCCTAGACTATTTTCACTTATGTATTTTCTACGGTGAAATTTCTACACCCCAAAGATTAAGGTGTGGAGCTCTGCTGTTCTTCATGAGTTAATACAAGTACTATTGTTTTTCTATTCAACTTACGCCTACTTCTTCTCTAAGATATTCACTCGCACTTCAACCTGATGAATGTGATGACCCGTGACACTCATCATCATTCTCACTTATGAACGCGTGCCTGACAACCACTTCCGTTCTATCTGCAATAGCTTGAGTGTATA
>NC_029794.2:55883649-55892413 GCF_000816755.2 Arachis ipaensis
CCTCTTAACAAACTAGAAGAAGAGGAAGAAAGTGAAGAACAACATGTCAAGCTAATGACACTAAAAGAGCGCTTGTTGGGAGGCAATCCAACCGTAGGTAACATTTCATTTCTTTGCTTTGTTTAGTCTCTCTGTCTGCTTTGTTTATTTTCTTTCTCTGCTTTGTTTAATTTCAATAAATTGGTATATAATTACATTCTAAGTTTGGTGTTGCCCTGCAATAATCTGTTTTCAATCTTTATGGATAATTGCACCAATTCTAAACTAAAAATGTCACATTAAGTTTCTAAGTTTGGTGTGCCACTTAATTTTCTGTGCAATAAATCCAGCAACACCACTTGTTTGTATAATCATAAAGCCTTTGCAGTGGTAATTTTCTTTTGGTTTCACAGTTTTTCATTCTCTTTAGTCATTTCTTTGTTTTTAGTGTTGTCTTTTAGTTTGCTCATTAACTGTTGTTGCTAATACCTCACCAAGAAATCCTGACTGTGACAAATTCTTCACTTGGTGATTGTGTTATTAGCATATAATAGTTCTTTGTCTTTAGTTTTAGTTCAAATAAATTGACATATGTTTGCATTCTATGTTTGGTCTTCCAATCTTCACTGGATACTTGCATTAATTCCAAATGAAAGTGTCACACTAAGTTTGGTGTGCCACTCATTCTTTATGCAATGTATCATGCACACCCTCTTATGTTTGCAATCACAATATCTCAATTTCTCTGTGCCTTCATAGTTATCTTTAATTTGCTTGCTTAAAACACATGTACTACTAACATTTCATTGTGTAAGACACTTATGATCCATCTTAGCCCCATCACCACTATTCTAATTGTTGCTTGAGGATGAGTAAGCATTCGAAAGTTGGTAAGGGAAGGGAAAGAATAGGAGGAAAATGACAACAATAGAGAAGATGAGTTACAAGGTTGTAAAGTTCCTTTCCCTCTCATTTGTTTCCAGCACTTTAAATTACATGATTGTCTTTATCTTCTCTGTTTACATGTGTGCATAAATAAGCATAGCCTGAATTTTGATCTGTAATATGATGCTATGCCACTATGACTACCAACTTGAGTTTTGTAAAGTTCAAAGCAGTAAAGTATCATGATCATAAACAAACAAAGGAATTAAAGAAGAACTTAGCATGTGCATACAAGTATTAGAAGGCTAGAATGATTAATTGTTGCTCAATTGCATTTGAATGTATTTAATTGAAGTTTTCAACTAGGACATTTTATGAAATTTTTGAAATCATGAAAACCTTGAAGAAGCAATTGCAATTAAGGCAAGAAAAGAAAAAGGGAAAGAATGAGAAAGCTGAAGGCTCTGAGTACCAATGACAATTAAGTTGTTAAGTACTTGTGGTGTTTATATATCAGGCAAAAAGCTTGAAAACAAAACACTTAGAGTCAAGGCTAGGATCAAGTGCAAAAGTACTTCCTCAAAGCTCAATGTTCTGAGCATCAATGATTAGAGAGTCAAGAAAAGAAACAAATGAGCTTAATGAAGTCCTCTAATTCAATGCTTGTGGTGCTTATGTATCAAGTGGTAATACTTAAAAACAAAGCATTTAGAATCGTAGCTTTGTTATCAACTCATGGTCTAAAGCACCAAAAAGGAGAAGCTAATAAGAAAATTTAAAATCTTTTTTTCAAGGAATAAATATAAGGAAAAGATTTCATAAAATGAGCTAGATAGAAGCATCAATCATTTACATTTCTTTTGTGATTGTAGCATGCATAAAAAAAAACTAGCCAACCATGAACATTGAGTTGCTATTCTTCTCACCTTGGATTATCAATCTCTATTACATGATTCTTTTCTTGCTTGGAGACAAGAAAGGTTTAAGTTTGGTGTTGTGATGACATGTCATCATGTCATATTTTTCTATGCTTTTTCATCCAAGAAATTGATGACTAGTGCTTAAATATTGAATGCTTTTGTGCTTAAATGGTATATTTCTTTGATCTTTTGATTTTATAAATTTTGTAGGAAATAAGTGGAAAAAGAAACAAAATAGCACAAAATCAGCTCAAAAGAAGAAAAGAAGAATTTTGGGGCACGCTTTGGAACCTTAGGCCATGCTTTTAAAAGCGTGGCTCATGACAATGAAGCCTTGGCATATGCATTAATGCTTATGCATGCATTATCATGATTTAATAATAACCATGCTATTTCATTATCATGAATTACTGCTTATGCATGCATTCATGTAATTATTAATGCCAAGTGAGAATGAAATGAATTAAAGCATGCATGCATACAATGAATTGGCAACGGCATTAGTAAATTAAAGCATGTAGTTCATTATTAATGCCATTAAAGCCAATTGGCAAAGGAACAAATCATGCTTTAATGTTAATGCATTGGCATTATTGACTAAAGTAAATGAAAGCATGAATGAACACTAGCATTCATTAAAAAGAACGCTACGTTAAAAGCATGAGAATGTGAATTAAAAGGAAAGCCTAGTGTTCAATAAATAGTGAGTGCCACGTTCAATTTTGTTCACTTTTTCAGGCTCCTTTAGCTTGGAAGCAAGGCCAACGTTCATCCAAAGCAACGGAGCGCTCAACCAAAGAGGACAATACGCGCACCAAAAGGAGAGCACCCAGCATGCCAAGAAACCACGTTCAGTAAAGAGAGCTCTACGTTCACTATAGCTAATGTTTTCGGGCTTGGAGCCAAGGAAAGCTGGGCGCGCACAAAGCAAAACAAGAGGCAGCGTTCAAGAGTTTGAAAACCACGTTCTCTTTTGTGAACTTTATCGCGCTCAATCAAGAGGGAGCACCAAAGGAGCAAGGCCAGCGTTCATAAAGGCAACGTAGCGTTCACAAGCTAGGGGAGGCCAAGCGCACACAAGGAGCACCAATTTGGCACAAAAGTGAATGCCAATTTCACAAAACCAAACGGAGCGCTCCCCTGGGAGCTAACCAAGCAACCCTAACCCACTCTCAATCAAGGCCAAACCAAAAGAGCCCACTCTAAGTGCAACTCTAGCTCAATTAATTCCAATTCAAGCCCATTGACACACCAAAGCAAGCAAAACCCATGGACATCACTCAAAGGCACAAGAAAAAGCTAGATTAGAAATTTCATTTAAATTTTAATTTGTTTTAATTTCAATTTCATTTTCATTTTGTAAAGCCTATATAAAGGCATCAATTTCATTTTATTAAGGAGGCGGGTGAAGAACTGAAGATTGATGGTTTAGAAGTTATAGTAAACTCTCGTTGCAAGTATAGTTACTAAACCAAGCAATCAACCTTTCTTACAAACGTTTTGGTTGTCACAAGTAGCAAACCCCTAAATAAATTGATAACCGAAGTATTTAAACCTCGGGTCGTCTTCTTAAGGAACTGCAGGAAAGTATGTTCTTATTATTGGTTATGAAGATTGAAAATTGGGGTTTTAAAAGTAGGGAGCAAGTAATTTAAATTGCAATTAAAATAAGTAAATGACTGTAAAATAAACTCTTGGCAAGGTATGAGAAATTGGAAGTCCTATCCTAGTTATCCTTATCAATGGAGATGAGAATTGAATCTTAATCCCACTTAGTTAGCCTTTACTAAAGCAAAGGAAGATCAAGTGGATTAATTAGTCTGATCTTCAAGTCCTAGTTAATTCCTAAGAAAGGACTGGAATTATTGAAGTTCAATTCAATTAGCAAAGATAACAATTATCAATCACGTTGAGTTTGATAACTCCTGAGTTACTGATTTCTTAACCAAGACCAAAAAGGGAAAAGTAAATCTACTGGAATAAAAATGTCTTCAGATTTGGAAGCAATAGTAACATAAATAAAAGAGAGCAATAATAAACTGAAATACTTTAAATAACATTAATTAAGAGAATTATCTGTAACATAGGAAAGTTCATAAATTAAATTGAGAAAACAAATAATTAAAAGGAATGTTGAACCTGATGAAAAGGGACAATCATGAAAGCAAGAAAAATCCTAAATCCTAATCCTAAGAGAGAGAGGAGAGAACCTCTCTCTAAAAACTACATCTAAATCATGAAAAGTGAATAATTGGAGACTCCCCCTTGAATGGATGCATTCCCCCACTTCATAACCTCTGATCTGTGCCTTCTGGACTTGGATTTGGGCCAAAAAGGGCTTTAGAAATCACTGGGAGCATTTTCTGTAATTTCCGGTGCGTGGCCTCTGTCACGCGTCCGCGTGGGTCACGCGGTCGCGTCATCTGGAGTTTTCCTTATCACGCATCCGCTTCGGTCATGCGTCCGGGTCATCTGTATTTTGCTCGTGGCGCGCGATCGCGTTAGTCACGCGTTCGCGTCGCTGTCTTTTTGCACTAAGCATGCGGCCGCGTCGCCCACGCGTTCGCGTCGCTGCCGGTTTCTTCAAAAACTCCATTTTGTGCTTTCCTTCCATTTTTGTATGTTTCCTTTCCATCCTTTAAGTCATTCCTGCCTTAGAAGATCTGAAACTACTCAACACACAAATCACGGCATCGAATGGTAATAAAGGGTAATTAAAATAATTAATCTTAAAGCATAGGAAACATGTTTTTCACATATATCACATAATAAGGAAGGGAAAATAAAACCATGCAATTAACATGAATAAGTGAGTGAAGGATTGAATAAATCACTTAAATTAGACACAAAATATATCATAAAATATGGGTTTATCAACCTCCCAACACTTAAACAACAGCATGTCCTCATGCTAAATCCAAGATAAAGAGTAAGGTTAAAGTTAAAGTGGTAGAATCTCATGCAATGCAATCTATTCTAAATGCAACTACCTAAATGAATCATGCAATTCTAATTGTCATTCACTTGTATATAAAACTTACATGTAGTTGAATTAATTCACATTCTCAAGGAATCATATATGCATAGCCAAACCGTAGATAATGTTAAAGCACTTTTACAATTGAGATGGGAAAGAAAAATATTGTACAAACTTGCAAGACAATTAACAATTTAAGCAGAGATATATGTTGATGAGCTATTGAACCCTCACTGGATTTTGTGTTTACTCTCTAGTCACTCAGTGTTTATTGGGTTAATCACTCTATTCTTCTTTTTATCCTTACTTTCTATAACTTTGTTCTTCATCTAACCAATCAACAATTACAGAATATAGACATACAAAAATCATGAAGTCTTTATTTAAGGTTGTAATGGGGCGAAGGTAAAGGTAATGGTATATGTATAAGGCTAAGTGAGCTAATAAGTGAATCCTTGATTAGTCTAAGATCTCACCTAACATACATATTTTGTAATTCAAAGGTTTCTTTACCTATTTACCTAAATTTTTTATTCACTTTGTATTGCAAGCTCATATAGTAACTTTAACTTTTGTCCCATGTGCATTGATTCCTTTTATTTTGCAATTGGGGAATTTTTGTATCCCCTTTATTTAAAAAATTAAATTTTTTTATGCACATGGTAATTTAATTGTTTTGATTTCACATGAGCATGCTTCCCAAAACTTTTGTTTTGAAATGTCTTTATTCTCTTTAACTTTCTACCTTTGTTTCTATAATCCATGTTCCCATAAGGTTCCCCACACTTAAACAATACACAATTTCTATCTTAAGCTAACCAAGGATTCAGCTTGGGATTTTTATTTTGTTTTTCTGCTTAAGGCTAGTATTGTGGTTTATAGAACAAGAGGGGATTAAAAGCTCAAGGGGGTTAACAAGGGTGATGTAAAAGGTAGGCTAATTTTGGGATAAGTGAGCTAGAATCAAACAATGGCCTCAATCACTTTCTTGGTATGTATCTATATTCTATAATTGGACATATAGATTAAAACAAAGTAAAGAACATCAGAATAAAAAAGAAGGGTAAAACACACAGGAATAAAATATTATGGTTTGAATGTAACCATACAATTAAGCTCAAAACTCACAGGCTGTGTGTTCTCTAGCTCAAAAATCATATCTCAGTTATATATGTCATGCAAGTTAAAAATTAAGAGTTCCCATTATTCTCAATGTAAACCCTAGGGTGACTTTAAAGTTTTAGTTTTTCTCCTTGATGAAATGTTGTTAACTAACTAACATGTAATGCTATATATACAAGGTTTGGATTGTTTTTATTATGTTAAAGTCTCTAGTTTACTTCCTTTTTATTTTCTATTTAAACCAAACTTATCATATGATAAAAGGGTAAACTATACTAATTAATCCACATATTCTATAGCTAATAAGTTAGAATTGCAACTAAACTAACTAGCTAAAATATAAACTAAAGTGCAACATGCAGAAATAGAGTAGAAATACATGAAAAGAGCAATATATAAGTACTAAGAAATAAAAATAAAGATCAAAATACAGAAAAATAACAAAATAAAATAAAAAATAAAAAGAGTCTGTAGTGGTTCACAAAGAAAAATACGCCAGAGATGGCGACCTCCCCACACTTAAAATTAAGCATCGTCCTCGATGCTCACTCAAGCAGGGTGTGAAGGAGTGTCATCACTGGAAGGATGGGTGGCTGGAGTCTCTGTGGTGGTGGTTTGAGGATCTGTCTGTTGCAGAGGAGGTGCTGACTGAATAAGAACCTCTGGGTCTGCAGCCTGAATCTGATGAAGAGGGGCTAGCTGAAGGTGTGGCTGTCTCATCAGGGGCAGTGAGGAATGGAAGTCTGTAGCCCAAAGCCATAAAGTTCCTGCTGTGGGGGATATTCTTCTTGCATTCTGCAGCAGGTGGCTTTTCATCAGCATCCTTCCAAGGCACGTCAGCTCGACGGCTGAGCTGGGTAATCAGATATGGAAAGGGGAGAGTGCCTCTGACGTGGACCCTGGCCTTATAGTACCAGATGAATCGTGGCAGGTACAGGTCCTTACCCTCCATCACACACCAGAAGAGGGTGATCATAGCGGCAGGTAGCTCCGTCTCGTCAGTACGTGGCATAACAAAGTTGCTCAGGATTTGGTGCCAGAGCCAAGCCTCATCATTTAAGTATATCCGCTTGATTCCCTTAGGCATGGTGGTGTTTTGACCCATGACCCATGGGATAGTCAGGTCAAGGGCTATCCTTGCCTTGACCGCATCCCAGTCAAACTTCATGAAGCGCATGTCCTCCTCAGCCTTTTGGTAACCATCAAGCTTATCGGATTTAGGCTGAAGCTGCAGAATATCCTCAATGGCCTCTTCAGTGACCAGTATCTGCTTCCCTCTTAGATTCACTGCATCTAGGAAAGTTTTGAAGTAATTACAGTAAAACTCTCTTACCCAAGAAGCATTGACCTCTGTCAGGTTTCTCTCCAGGAAGAACCAGCCTCTTTGTTTGATTTGATCGGAGATGTATTGCTGGAGTTCTTCCGGAATTTTCAGAGTCCGCTCTAGGTACAGGTTCCTGGAGGTTGCAAACACCGGATACTTCAACTCGCAGTATCTGTTTGCAAACTTAGTGGGATCAGTGGCAGGGAGTAACTGGTCAGCCTTCTCTTGCGGGGTAAAGTGTTTCTCCTGCCAGGAGTCATCATGCATGATGTCCAGGATGGACATAGAGGCTTTTCCTCTTTTCCGTTTGCCAGTTGTTGCCTTTCCTTTTCCTTTTCTTTGGGTGTCAGACATCCTAAAAAATAAAAATCAATGATATAATAAAAACAGGAAAACAAGTAGTCAAATAACAAAATAAGCACATAGGGGCAAAGGAGTAGTAGAATAATTAAATGATTTGAAGAATTGTGCATTTTGGATTGGTTCGGGAATAAAAAATTGAGATGAGAAATTTCAATCCAAAAAGTAATAGAATTCATGTTAATTTGGAAAAACTAAATCATGCCTTGGTTAGAAGGTTAAAGAGAATAGTGAAAAACTGATGAACGGATATTTTATACGCTTTTTGGGGTTAATTTCATGTAGTTTTTAGTATGTTTTAGTTAGTTTTTAATATATTTTCATTAGTTTCTAGGAAAAATTCATATTTCTGGATTTTACTATGAGTTTGTGTGTTTTTCTGTAATTTCAGGTATTTTCTGGCTGAAATTGAGGGAGCTGAGCAAAAATCTGATTCAGGCTGAAAAAGGACTCCTGATGCTGTTGGATTCTGACCTCTCTGCACTCGGAATGGATTTTATGGAGCTACAGGAGTCCAATTGGTGCGCTCTCAATTGCGTTGGAAAGTAGACATCCAGGGCTTTCCAGCAATATATAATAGTCTATATTTTGCTCAAGGATAAATGATGTAGACTGGCGTTCAACGCCAGTTCCATGTTGCAGTCTGGCGTTAAACGACAGAAACAGGTTACAAGTTGGAGTTAAACGCCCAAAACAGGTTACAACTTGGCGTTTAACTCCAAAAACAGCCTAAGCACGTGTAAAGCTTAAGTCTCAGCCCCAGCACACACCAAGTGGGCCCCAGAAGTGGATTTCTGCACTATCTATCATAGTTTACTCATTCTCTGCAAACCTAGATTACTAGCTTACTATTTAAACAACTTTTAGAGGATTATTTTGTACCTCATGACATTTTTTAGATCTGAACGTTGTACTCTTTGACGGCATGAGTCTCTAAACTCCATTGTTGGGGGTGAGGAGCTCTGCTGTGTCTTGATGAATTAATGCAATTATTTCTGTTTTCTATTCAAACACGCTTGTTTCTATCTAAGATGTTCATTCGCACTTCAATATGGTGAATGTGATGATCCGTGACACTCATCACCATTCTCAATCTATGAACGCGTGTCTGACAACCACTCCCATTCTACCTTCGATTGAATGAATATCTCTTGGATTCCTTAATCAGAATCTTCGTGGTATAAGCTAGAATCCATT
>NC_029794.2:55892454-55894720 GCF_000816755.2 Arachis ipaensis
AGTATCTGTATACCCTCCATTGGAGTCTGTAGCTTTAAGTTGAATCCTCAGCTCATTATCATGGTGCAGCAAGGTTGCCAGTATTCCGGTCTTCCACAGGAAGAACCTACAGAGTTTCTGGCACAGTTTTTACAAATTGCTGACATAGTACATGATAAGGAAGTAGATCAGGATGTCTACAGATTATTACTGTTTCCATTTGCTGTAAAAGACCAAGCTAAGAGGTGGTTAAATAACCAACCTAAGGCTAGCATAAGGACATGGAAATAACTGTCAGAAAAATTCCTGAATCAATACTTCCCTCCAAAACGGATGACACGGCTAAGGCTGGACATCCAAGGCTTTAAACAAGGAGATAATGAATCTCTTTATGATGCCTGGGAGAGATACAGCGAGATGTTAAGAAAATGCCCCTCTGAAATATTTTTAGAATGGGTGCAGTTAGACATCTTCTATTATGGGCTTACAGAGAAAGCTCAAATTTCTCTAGATCACTCAGCTGGTGGATCTATACACATGAGAAAGACAATTGAAGAGGCTCAAGAGCTTATTGATACAGTTGCCAGAAATTATCATCTGTACATAAATAGTGAATCTTCTATGAAAGAAGAGACTAAAACAGTAACTACTAAACTTAGTCCTGCAGAATAAATTACTGAATTCAATCAGCAATTAGACTTTCTAACAAAACAGCTGGCCGAATTCAAGGAGATACTACAAGACATAAGAATGGCTAATATAAATATGGATGTACAGTTGAAGCAAACAAAACAATAGTTATCAAAACAAATAACAAAAGAGTGCCAAGTAGTTCAATTAAGAAGTGGGAAAACATTAAATATCTCACTTCAAGGTAGCAGGAAGCCAAGGAATGAACAAACTGCTATTCAAAATCCCTCTGAGGACAGTAAGAGCCTAGAGAGGAATAACTCTGGCGTTCAAACGCCAGAAACAAGCAAGGAGTTGGCGTCAAACGCCCAATGGAAGCTCAGTTCTGGTGTTCAAACGCCAGGAACAAGTAAGGAGTTGGCGTCCAACGCCAATCCAGCTTCTAACCCTGGCATTCAAATGCCATGAGGGATCAGACATACACAAGTGCTGATAACAACCCCTCTAAAAAGGCTTCTCCAACCACCTCTGTAGGAAATAAACCTGCAGCAACTAAGGTTGAGGAATATAAAGCCAAGATACCTTATCCTCAAAAACTTCGCTAAGAGGAGCAGGATAAGCAATTTGCTCGCTTTGTAGATTATCTCAGGACTCTTGAAATAAAGATTCCGTTTGCAGAGGTACTTGAGCAAATACCTTCTTATGCCAAGTTCATGAAAGAGATCTTGAGTCATAAAAAGGATTAGAGAGAAACTGAAAGAGTTCTCCTCACTGAAGAATGCAGTGCAGTCATTCTAAAAAGCTTTCCAGGAAAGCTTAAAGATCCCGGGAGCTTTCTGATACCATGCATATTAGAGGGTAATTACACCAATACAACTTTATGTGATATTGGGGCAAGCTTCAACCTAATACCTGCATCCACTATCAGAAAGCTTGGTTTAACTAAAGAAGTTAAACCAACCCGGATATGTCTCCAACTTGCTGATGGCTCCATTAAATACCCATCAGGCATGATTGAGGACATGATTGTCAGGGTTGGGCCATTCGTTTTTCCCACTGACTTTGTAGTGCTGGAAATAGAGGAGCACAAAAGTGCTACTCTCATTCTAGGAAGACCTTTCCTAGCAACTGGATTAACTCTCATTGATGTCCAAAAGGGGGAAGTAACCCTGAGAGTCAATGAGGATGAGTTTAAGTTGAATGCTGTCAAAGCCATGCAGCATCCAGACATACCAAAAGACTGCATGAAAGTTGATCTCATTGACTCTTTGGTAGAGGAGGTCAACATGGCTGAGAGTCTCGAATCAGAGCAGGAAGACATCTTTAAAGATGTTCAGCCTGATTTGGAGAGTTCAGAGGAATTGAAAGAGCCTCTGAGACTTCCTCAGGAAGAGGAGAAACCTCCTAAACCCGAACTCAAGCCATTACCACCATCCCTGAAATATGCATTTATGGGAGAAGGTGACACTTTTTCAGTGATCATAAGCTCTGCTTTAAATCCACTAGAAGAGGAAGCACTAATTCAAGTGCTAAGGACACACAAAACAGCTCTTGGGTGGTCCATAAGTGACCTTAAGGGCATAAGCCCAGCTAGATGCATGCACAAAATCTTATTGGAAGATAATGCTAAACCAGTGGTTCAACCACAGAGGCGGCT
>NC_029794.2:55894948-55901537 GCF_000816755.2 Arachis ipaensis
AACTAACATGACCACTAACGTGGAATGGGAGCTATCTTGCAACGTTAATGAGAAAAGTAATCGCTAATAACGCCCTCGAAGCCATCATAACCCACGTTAAGAGTCACGTTAACTAAGTTAACGTGAACTCTAACGTGGAAGAAAGAAAATGGAGCCAACGTTAGTGACACTTACCTTTGTCACTAACGTTGGACCAAGCTCATAAGTGGCCACGTTAAGAGCCACGTTAACTTAGTTAACGTGGACTCTAACGTGGGAAATAGGGGCACATTGGAACATTAGTGACAAAGGTAAGTGTCACTAACATTCTCGAAGGATTGGCATTACTACGTTAGAAGCCACGTTAATCGAGTTAACGTGGACGCTAACGTAGGGACAAGGGAGGACTATCCACGTTATTGGGAAAGGTAAGTCCCAATAACGTGTACGAAGGACCAAGAGGCAATGTTAGTGGTCACGTTAGTGCCACTAACGTTGAAGTCAACGTGAGAAAATTTTGGTTAGGAACGTTAGTGAAAAAGATGATTGTCACTAACGTTCTCGAACCCACACTTTCACTTAACGTTGACACCACTAACGTCCTAAGCCAAAGTCTCTGCCCATTTCACCTTTTCTCTCTGCAAGCAAAGCTAAGCCCAAGGAAAAGGATAACTGCTTCAAACTCAAGATCCAGAGGCCCATACCCAAGACTTGAAGAGCCAACTAGAAGATCAGAAGAGTAGTATATATAGGAGTAGCTTTGAATTAGTTTGAGGAGTTGGAAACTTTAGGGGGCCTTTGGCATAGAACTACTCTCTGTATTTTACTTTCTCTGCACTTCTAGTTTTACTTTCATCATGTATTCTCCATCTTTGTTTTCATCTTCCAGAGCTATGAACAACTAAACCCCTTTCATTGGGTTAGGGAGCTCTGTTGTAATTTGATGGATCAATATTAGTTTTCATTCTCATTCTTCTATCTTTTCTCTTGATTTTACTTGAAAGCTTTCGATCTTCATCCAATTGGATAGTTATCTTGGAAAAGAAGATATTCATACTTGGATCTCTTCTGAACCTTGAAAGAGGAATGAAGAGATCATGCTAGAAATGCTTTCTCATGCTGGACCAAACTGGGTATGGATGGATATGTGACTGTAATCTCACCAACACCTGATTTGGGAAATGCATGTGGTATAATCAGTGACCATACTTCATCTCTTCTCATGAGCAATTGACCAAGGAATTGGCTATTGATCAAGATTTGAGAGATTGAATTACCAAGAAATTGGAATTCGATCACTTAAGATTGCCAAAGAGATCAATGAATGCATTGATTGAGGAAGAGATGAAAATGAACTTGATCCGGAGAATGCAACATCTCCTGAGCCCAATGAACTCCCATTTCTGATCTTACCCATTCTCTTTAATTTCTGCCATTTACTTTTATGAGCAATTACCCCATTTCCGTTTAAGATTCTGCAATTTACTTTCTGCCATTTACATTTAGCTCTTTATTTCTAGCATTTACCATTTCTGCTATTTACTTTCCCGCCATTTAATTTTCTGCAAATCTCAAATCAAATTCTGGTTCGCTCAACTAGAACATCCCTCTAATTAAAGTTGCTTGATCAATCAATCTCTGTGGGATTCGACCTCACTTTATTGTGAGTTTTTACTTGACGACAAATTCGGTACACTTGCCGAAGAAAATTTGTTGAGAGACAAGTTTTGTGCGTATCAGCGGCTAAATCCAGCCATGAAGGAAGTGGTGCAGAAAGAGGTCACCAAATTACTGGAGGCTGGGATTATTTATCCTATTTATGATAGCCCCTGGGTGAGCCCTGTTCAAATTGTTCCCAAGAAGGGAGGCATGACAGTGGTTCATAATGAAAAAAATGAACTGGTTCCTACAAGAACAGTTACAGGGTGGCGCATGTGTATTGACTACAGAAGGCTCAATACAGCCACCAGAAAGGATCATTTTCCTTTACCAGATGCTAGAGAGACTAGCAGGTCATGAATATTACTGCTTTTTGGATGGCTATTCAGGTTACAACCAAATTATAGTAGATCCTTAGGACCAAGAGAAAATAGCATTCACATGTCCTTCTGGAGTATTTGCTTACAGAAGAATGCCTTTTGGTCTGTGTAATGCACCTGCAACCTTTCAGAGGTGCATGCTCTCTATCTTCTCTGATATGGTAGAGAAGTTTATGGAAGTCTTCATGGATGACTTTTCAGTATTTGGAGACTCATTCAGCTCCTGTCTTGGCCATTTAACACTTGTTCTGAAAAGATGCCAAGAGACCAACCTAGTTTTAAACTGGGAAAAATGTCACTTTATGGTGACTGAAGGAATTGTCCTTGGGCATAAAATTTCAAACAAGGGAATAGAGGTGGATCAAGCTAAAGTGGAAGTAATTGAAAAATTACCACCACCTGCTAATGTTAAGGCAATCAAAAGCTTTCTGGGGCATGCAGGATGCTACAGGAGGTTTATAAAGGATTTTTCAAAAATTGCAAAACTCCTGAGCAATCTGCTAGCTGTTGACACGTCATTCGTGTTTGACACAGAGTGTCTACAGGTGTTTGAGACTCTGAAAGCTAAGCTGGTCACAGCACCAGTTATTTCTGCACTAGATTGGACTTTACCATTTGAACTCATGTGTGATGCCAGTGACCATGCCATTGGTGCAGTATTGGGGAAGAGGAATGACAAGCTTCTACATGTCATTTATTATGCTAGCCGTGTTTTAAATGATGCCCAAAAAAATTACACAACCACAGAAAAAGAATTGCTTGCAGTGGTTTATGCCATTGACAAGTTTAGATCATACTTAGTAGGATCAAAAGTGATCGTGTACACTGACCATGCTGCTCTTAAATATCTACTCACAAAGCAGGATTCAAAACCCAGGCTCATAAGATGGGTGTTGCTTCTGCAAGAGTTTGATATAGAAATAAGAGACAGAAAAGGGACGGAGAACCAAGTAGCTGATCATCTGTCCCGGATAGAACCAGCAGAAGGGGAGTTTCCCCCCTCTATTGAGATCTCTGAAACCTTTCCAGATGAGCATTTGTTTGCCATTCAGGAAACACCATGGTTTGCAGACATTGCAAACCATAAAGCTGCAAGGTTCATACCCAAGGAGTACAGCAGGCAACAAAAGAAAAAATTAATTAATGATGCAAAGTACTACTTGTGGGATGAACCCTATCTCTTTAAGAGATGTGCAGACGGAATAATCCGTAGGTGTGTGCCTAGAGAAGAAGCACAGAGGATCTTATAGCATTGCCATGGATCACAATATGGAGGCCATTTCGGAGGTGAGCGAACAGCCACCAAGGTCCTCCAATGTGGCTTTTACTGGCCTACACTCTATAGGGATTCCCGAGAGTTTGTACGTAACTGTGACAGTTGCCAAAGAGCTGGTAATCTGCCTCATGGTTACGCCATGCCTCAACAGAGAATCTTAGAGATTGAGTTATTTGATGTATGGGGAATTGACTTCATGGGACCTTTCCCACCATTATACTCAAACACTTATATTCTGGTGGCAGTCGACTATGTATCAAAATGGGTAGAGGCTGTTGCCACACCCACCAATGATACTAAAACAGTGCTGAAGTTCCTCCAAAAACATATCTTCAGCAGGTTTGGTGTCCCTAGAGTACTAATCAGTGATGGGGGCACTCACTTCTGCAACAAAAAACTTTACTCTGCGATGGTCCGGTATGGGATTCGCCACAAGGTGGCGACTCCATATCATCCACAGACAAATGGGCAAGCTGAAGTTTCAAACAGAGAACTAAAACGAATCCTGGAACGGACTGTGAGTACCTGTAGAAAGGATTGGGCAAGAAACTTGGATGATGCTCTGTGGGCTTATAGAACAGCATTCAAGACTCCTATAGGGACCTCTCCATACAAGCTTGTGTATGGTAAGGCCTGTCATCTGCCTGTGGAACTGGAACATAAGGCCTACTGGGCAACCAGATTCCTAAACTTTGATGCCAAATTAGCAGGAGAAAAAAGACTGCTCAAGCTGAATGAGCTAGAGGAATTCAGATTCACTGCTTTTGAAAATGCCAAGCTTTATAAAGAGAAATAAAAAAGGTGGCATGACAGAAAGCTGTCATCTAGAGTCTTTGAACCAGGACAAAAGGTTCTGTTGTTTAACTATAGGCTCACGCTATTCCCCGGGAAACTGAAATCCCAGTAGAGGGGACCATATGTGATTACAAATGTATCACCATATGGTTATGTGGAGCTTCAAGACATTGATTCTAATAAGAAGTTCATTGTTAATAGACAGAGAATCAAGCACTATCTTGAAGGCAATGTTGAGCAAGAGTGCTCAAGGCTGAGGCTAGATTAAAAGCTCAGCAAGGTCCAGCTAAAGACAATAAAGAAGCGCTTGCTGGGAGGCAACCCAGCCATTAGCAAAACTTTTTCTGTTATTTTATTATATTTTATTCTTCATATTATTTATTTTTAAAATATATGGGCCTTAATATTAACAAGGTAAAGAATCAATTGCATAAGTCCACAGGGTTACAGAAGAATTTAGAGCACAAAATAGGAAAAAGGAGCTCACTAGCAAGAAAACGCCAGTAAGAGGCACAATTGGGCGTTAAACGCCCAAAAGGAGCATCTACTGGGCGTTTAACACTAGTAAAGATAGCCATCTGGGCGTTAAACGCCAGAAAGAAGCAGCTTTTGGGTGTTTAACGCCAGATTTACAGCATCCTGGGCGTTCAGAAACACGCCCAGTGACAAAGGGGTTTCTGGCGTTTAACGCCAGCTAGAAGCAACAGCTGGGCGTTAAATGCCCTAAACAAGCACCAACTGGGCGTTAAACGCCCAAAACATGCAGCAGTTGGGCGTTTAACGCCAGGATTGTGGGGAGTAGGCAATTTCGTTTTCAATTCAAATTTTTTTCCATTTTTTATGTTTCAATTCATGATTTCTTGTACAAACATGTTACAAATCCTAATTTTTCAAATCCTTTTTCAAAAGATATCAAATGTATCTTAATTCATAAACCCTTTTTCTTAATCCTCTTCAAATTATTTTCAAATCCTTTTCAAAACAAATAGTATCTCTTTTCCTTCTAAACTCTTTTCAACTCATCAATATCTTTTCAAAACTTCACATCATCTTTTTCAAAATCCAGATTTATCTTTTTCAAATATCTTTCATATCTTTTCAATTTTAAATCACATCTTTTGCTATCATACTTATCTTTTCCAAATCACTTTTTCTATCATATCTTTTTCAAATAATTTTCGAAACCCACCCCCCTTCCCTTTAAATATGGTTCGGCCTCTCCCCCTCTCCTCCACAAGTTGTGCTTGGCTCTCCCTCTTTAAACCACTTTGGAATCAAGGGAAGTTCATAACCAAAGAACATTCAGACCATTTATACAAAATAATGAGTCTAAGGTCAGTGATCCTGGAAGTTAAATTCGATCTGAAAGAAGATGAATATCCGGAGATCCAAGAGCAAATCCGATACAGGAGCTGGGAAGTCCTAGCTAATCCTGAAACAAAGGTGGGAAGAAACATGGTTCAGGAATTCTACGCTAATCTATGGCAGATGGACAGGCAGAGAATAGCTAGAACCGCATTCTATGACTATAGAACTCTGGTCAGAGGGAAGATTGTTCACACTTACCCTGACAAAATAAGGGAGATCTTCAAGCTACCTCAACTGCAAGATGACCCAGATTCCTTCAATAGGAGAATGCTGAGATCAAACCTGAGCTTGGACAAAATCCTAGAGGACATATGCCTCCCTGGAGCTAAATGGACAACCAACACAAAGGGTGCCCCAAACTAACTCAAAAGAGGAGATCTCAAACCAGTTGCCAGAGGCTAGCTGGACTTCATTGGGCACTTTATACTGCCCACTAGAAACCGCTCTGAAGTCACCATCAGAAGAGCAGTGATGATTCATTACATTATGCTGGAAAAAGAAGTGAAAGTTCATCAGTTGATTGCTTGTGAGCTTTACAAAATTGCAAACAAGAACTCCAAAGATGCCAAATTGGCCTATCCAAGCTTAGTTTCTCTGTTATGTAAAGATGTTGGGATAAAGATGGGAGTAGATAAGTATATCTCAGTTGAGCAACCAATCACCAAAAAGTCTATGGAAGGACAACAAGTGCAGGACGACCCCATCAAGAGAAAAGTAGAAGAGTTCCTCCCGGAAATCTCTCAAATTGAATATTGGGAGCGCCTAGAAGCATTTGTCACCAAGTTGCAAGAAGCTGTGGATCAACTGAAGGAAGAACAGCAAAATCAAAACAGCATGCTCTGCAAATTGCTTAGAGAACAAGAAGAGCAAGGGCGTGAACTGAAGGAATTAAAGCGTCAGAAACTATCTCTTGAATGGCCAAGCACTCCACAGACTAAAGAGGCATCCACCTCCCAAATTCAAGGTTGTTGAGTTCTAATCTTAGTCTTAACTCTGTGATAATTGTTCTATTTTGAGTTTTACCTTAGAAGTTATATATGAGTAGTAGTAATTAGTATCTATATTTTGATTTTATCTCCAATTAAGCTATAATTTATTTTTCTCATCATCATTAAACATGAATAAAATAGCA
>NC_029794.2:55901562-55914309 GCF_000816755.2 Arachis ipaensis
CTAACCGTAGGTATCCTTGAATCTTAAGTCTATCACAATAACTAAGAGGATCAAGTCATACAACTAAGAACTTGTGTCGATGATTCTGAGCTTCAATGGATAAAGTGAGATGCCAAAACTGTTCGGAAGCAAAAAGCTACTAGTCCCGCTCATCTAATTAGAATCTGAGCTTCACTCAAAAAACTCTGAGATATTATTGCTTCTTGACTTATTTGTATTCTATTTGATTTTTCTAGTTACTTGGGGACAAGGAACAGTTTAAGTTTGGTGTTGTGATGAGCGGATATTTTATACGCTTTTTGGGGTTAATTTCATGTAGTTTTTAGTATATTTTAGTTAGTTTTTGGTATATTTTCATTAGTTTCTAGGCAAAATTCATATTTCTGGACTTTACTATGAGTTTGTGTGTTTTTCTATAATTTCAGGTATTTTCTGGCTGAAATTGAGGGAGCTGAGCAAAAATCTGATTCAGGCTGAAAAAGGACTGCTGATGCTGTTGGATTCTGACCTCTCTGTACTCGGAATGGATTTTCTGGAGCTACAGAAGTCCAATTGGCGCGCTCCTAATTGCGTTGGAAAGTAGACATCCAGGGCTTTCCAGCAATATATAATAGTCTATACTTTGCTCAAGGATAGATGACGTAAACTGGCGTTCAACGCCAGTTCCATGTTGCAGTCTGGCGTTAAACGCCAGAAACAGGTTACAAGTTGGAGTTAAACGCCCAAAACAGGTTAAAACCTGGCGTTTAACTCCAGAAATAGCCTAAGCACGTGTAAAGCTTAAGTCTCAGCCCCAGCACACACCAAGTGGGCCCCAGAAGTGGATTTCTGCACTATCTATCATAGTTTACTCATTCTCTGCAAACCTAGATTACTAGCTTACTAATTAAACAACTTTTAGAGGATTATTTTGTACCTCATGACATTTTTTAGATCTGAACTTTGTACTCTTTGACGGAATGAGTCTCTAAACTCCATTGTTGGGGGTGAGGAGCTCTGCTGTGTCTCGATGAATTAATGCAATTATTTCTATTTTCTATTCAAACACGCTTATTTCTATCTAAGATGTTCATTCGCACTTCAATATGATGAATGTGATGATCCATGACACTCATCACCATTCTCAATCTATGAACGCGTGCCTGACAACCACTCCCGTTCTACCTTCGATTGAATGAATATCTCTTGGATTCCTTAATCAGAATCTTCGTGGTATAAGCTAGAATCCATTGGCAGCATTCTTGAGAATCCAGAAAGTCTAAACTTTGTCTGTGGTATTCCGAGTAGGATTCAGGGATTGAATGACTGTGACGAGCTTCAAACTCACAAGGGTTGGGCGTAGTGACAGACACAAAAGGATCAATGGATCCTATTCCAGCAGGAGCGAGAACCGACAGATGATTAGTCGTGCGGTGACAGTGCACCTGGACCATTTTCACTGAGAGGACGGATGGTAGCCATTGACAACGGTGATCCACCAACACACAGCTTGCCATAGGAGGAACCTTGCGTGCGTGAAGAAGAAGATAGGGGGAAAGCAGAGATTCAGAAGACAAAGCATCTCTAAAACTCCAACATATTCTCCATTACTGCATAACAAGTATTTATTTCATGCTCTTTTATTTTTCGCAATTCAAACTGATAATCATAATTGATTTCCTGACTAAGATTTACAAGATAACCATAGATTGCTTCAAGCCAACAATCTCCGTGGGATCGACCCTTACTCACATACGGTATTACTTGGACGACCCAGTGCACTTGCTGGTTAGTTGTGAAAAGTGTGAATCACAATTTCGTGCACCAAAAACCAAGAAGAGATGTATGGGAAATTAGGTTGGTTAGGATTGAAAAAGAGGTTAGAGTAAGTGGCATGATGAACAGTTTCTAAGTAACAAGAATTCACAATTATAAGCAACAGTCAACTCATATGCAAACAAGGAAATCAAGTTGATGATGCTTCATATAGATAAAGAAATAGCAAAACTGGAATTGAATCATCAAAAATGCAATTAATTAACCAGGAAATCGAAAAGAATAAGAAAGCCTACCCTTGGATTCATGAATTGGTTTGGTAAAAGCTGAGTAAAGCAGAATGCAAATTGCCAAAACCAAAATATGAAGGAAAATCAGAACAGTTTACAGAAATTTGGGCAGCACTCCGGCTAAAATTGGAAGTTTCTGGGAAATAAACCGCAAGCAGAACAGTTCATATGAATTAAAATAGAGCTTCAAATACAGATACGGAATATGAACATGAAAAAGCAGTGTAAAAAGCAGTATGCAACAGTAAAGAACAGCATATGAACAGTAACAACATAAGAATTGCGAAATTAAGAAAACAAGAAGCATGAACAGTGCAATTTATCAGGCCTAAATCCACTGACCACATCCTAGTCTACCTAACAACCTAGAATCCACTACAAGCATGCATATCTAACTAGCCTAATGTTGAACGTAAACGGAAAAAATAAATATGCAATTAACTACGAATTTAAAGAGCGGCATTTGGCGGAACCTGGTAGGCGTATGAATGAAAGTAGGGCAGAGAGATGGCAGGGGGTGGTGGTGGTGACTGACGCGGCGGTGCAGGCGGTTGGCATGGCGGTGGTGGCTGTCCAGTGGTAGGGGGTTCGGATAGGGGTAATGGGAGGGGTAGGGGTTAAGGGGGAAGGATCCACTACAAGATCTAACTAGCCTAATGTTGAACGTAAACGGAAAAAATAAATATGCAATTAACTACGAATTTAAAGAGCGGCATTTGGCGGAACCTGGTAGGCGTATGAATGAAAGTAGGGCAGAGAGATGGCAGGGGGTAGGGGGTGAGCGGTGGTGGTTGTGCGGCGGAGGGAGCAGCGGTGGTGGAGGGAAGAAGAGAAGAGAAGAAGAAGAAAGAGAGGGAAGGAAGAAGGGGGTGGCGTCGCGGCTGGGTGGTCGACGGTGGTGCGGCCGGTGGTGGCTGTTGTGGGTGGCGAGCGGTGGAGAGGGGGGTTGCAGAGAAGATAGAGAAGAAAGGGGTTGAGGGGCGCGACAGGGTAGGGTTTTGCGTGACTGGGGTGGTTAATGAATTTGAATCCACGCGGTCGCGTGCGGCACGGGGTCGCGTGGCTGGGGTGGAATGGGGGTTGACGCGATCGCGTGGGTGGTGCGATCGCATGGAATGGGTAAAAGGATGAATGACGCGATCGCGTGAGGCATGCGATCGCGTCGCTGTAAATTGTGCTAAACGCACAATTCCAGCGTCGTTTCAGTGCAACTCTCTGTCTCCACTGGGGTGTCATGATATCCGCGCGACGCGAACACGTCGCTCACGCTATCGCGTGGGATGGGTGTTGTGCAAGTGACGCGATCGCGTCAGGGACGCGACCGCGTGGGTCGTTTTGTGCGAAACGCACAACAGCCGCACGATTCCAGCCCAACTTTTTGGGCATTGGATCTTTACGCCGATCGCATGAGTAATGCGGTCGCGTCACACGCCCTCTTTTTTTTTTATATGCAATTATGCAATTATGCAGTATGCAATGCTAATGAATAATATTCAGGTTCAATTGAAAAAGAATAAATAACACGAAATAAAACTGAAAAAGAAACGACCATACCATGGTGGGTTGTCTCCCACCTAGCACTTTTATTTAAAGTCCTTAAGTTGGATATTGGATGAGCTTCCTGTTATGGTGGCTTATGCTTAAATTCATCCAGAAATTTCCACCAATGTTTGGAATGCCAACAGCCTCCGGGGTCCCAAACTAGGCATGTAAAGCTTCTGAGCAGCTTCAAACAGATTCTCAGGCTCCCGGGGTGACAAATGTCAGAATAGATTCCAGGATCCCAAACTTTGCTTTTAAATTCGCCTGCGTCTTGATCTATATTTTTCCATCTGGGCGGTTTAGAGATTAGATTCTCACCAAGATAACCAAACATTTTTCGAGATCCATTCAATTGAACATGATGCCAATCCGTGCACTTCGAGTTGGAGCGTGGAACCTTATTAAACCTTGTGCACCAGCTCTGAGTGCGAGCTATTTCCCTCTTACTCTTAAAGCCGCAGAGAGCTCTAAGCTGGCCATCTATTTCAAGCAAACCATATTCAAGTGGAAAAGTAAAGATAAAGGTTAAGGATTGTACCCACTTGAAGCTTGTATTAGGTGGTAATGGCCTTGGGGTAGGTGTTTCCAGTGGTTCTGTAAGCTCTACTCCCTTGTGATCTTCTGTGAATTCCTCCACTTCTTTGCAAACTTCTTCGCATGCATCTGTGTCCTGATCAAAGTCTTCAAAGTCTTCCACATCACTCAAGTCATAAGCTGGAGGTTGAGAGAAATCTACCTCCGCATCTTCTTCGTATTCACTTGGATAAGGTTCTTCAATCTCAGAGAATTCACTTGCGGATGCAAGTTCATTACTAGGAGAACTTGACTTGTGACTATCATCATCAAGGAAACTTGCTTCTTGGATTATTCCGTCTAGTTCTTCATAAAAGACTTGCCTTGGGGGTTGTGCACTATCCTCCTTAGCATCAATTGTAACATCCTTGACAGAATTCTCCACAATTCTGGATTCCCATGGAAGTTCAGCGTCTCCTAAGTCTTCAACCAACTCTTCTTCTTCTATAATGACTGCTTCCTCTACTTGTTCCAGTATGAAGTCATGCTCTGTTCTGTCCACTGGAGTTTCTAGTATCTCCTTCATGCTACGCTCTTCATTAGATTGTCCACATGGGGTTGTGAAAGGTTTTTGAATGTTCGAACGTCTAGAAGATAATTGACTTATTGCTTGCTCCAGTTGATGAAGGGTTATTTGAAGTTGATCTACTGTTTTCTTGAGGCGAACTTGTGATTCTGGAGGTGATGGATTTGGACATGGTACATAGGGAAGTGGTGGTGTTTGGGAGTAATCAGATTGGGATTGGGGTAAATAAGGATCATATGGTAGTGAATGGTGAAAAGGCGCTTGTGAGTGTGGCGGTTCAAAGCTACGTTGAGAGGGTGGTCTATAGGCAAAGGGTGGGGCTTGTTGGTAGTTACAAGGTTATCCACCATATCTATCAGCTTGGTATGCATTGTAGAATGGTCTTTGTCCATGATATCTTGGAGGGTGTTGTTGCCTAAAGGGTTGATCAAATCCTCTTGGCTCCATCCATCTTTGATCTCTCTGACCTTGATGCATATTCCTGTTATAACTTTCACTCCTTTCAACAATATTAAAACCAAACTCAAAGCGAGAGGGGTGAGAATGCATAGTATCTAATAAAAATTAAAAAGCAAAAATAAAAATAGATAAACAGGCAAAATAAAATATTTACAATAACCAATAATAAGGCACACGTTTGCAGCTCCCCGGCAATGGTGCCATTTTGAAGAACTGAAGATTGATGGTTTAGAAGTTATAGTAAACACTCGTTGCAAGTATAGTTACTAAACCAAGCAATCAACCTTTCTTACAAACGTTTTGGTTGTCACAAGTAACAAACCCCTAAATAAATTGATAACCGAAGTATTTAAACATCGGGTCGTCTTCTCAAGGAACTGCAGGGAAGTATGTTCTTATTATTGGTTATGAAGATTGTAAATTGGGGTTTTGAAAGTAGGGAGCAAGTAATTTAAATTGCAATTAAAATAAGTAAATGACTGTAAAATAAACTCTTGGCAAGGTATGAGAAATTGGAAGTCCTATCCTAGTTATCCTTATCAATGGAGATGAGAATTGAATCTTAACCCCACTTAGTTAGCCTTTACTAAAGCAAAGGAAGATCAAGTGGATTAATTAGTCTGATCTTCAGGTCCTAGTCAATTCCTAAGAAAGGACTGGAATTATTGATGTTCAATTCAATTAGCAAAGATAACAATTATCAATCACGTTGAGTTTGATAACTCCTGAGTTTCTGATTTCTTAACCAAGACCAAAAGGGGAAAAGTAAATCTACTGGAATAAAAATGTCTTCAGATTTGGAAGCAACAGTAACATAAATAAAAGAGAGCAATAATAAACTGAAATATTTCAAATAACATTAATTAAGAGAATTATCTGTAACATAGGAAAGTTCATAAATTAAATTGAGAAAACAAATAATTAAAAGGAATGTTGAACCTGATGACAAGGGACAATCATGAAAGCAAGAAAAATCCTAAATCCTAATCCTAAGAGAGAGAGGAGAGAACCTCTCTCTAAAAACTACATCTAAATCATGAAAAGTGAATAATTGGAGACTCCCCCTTGAATGGATGCATTCCCCCACTTCATAACCTCTGATCTGTGCCTTCTGGACTTGGATTTGGGCCAAAAAGGGCTTCAGAAATCGCTGAGAGCGTTTTCTGTAATTTCCGGTGTGTGGCCTCTATCACGCGGTCGTGTCATCTGGAGTTTTCCTTATCACGCGTCCGCTTCGGTCATGCGTCCGCATCATCTGCGTTTTGCTCGTGGCGCGCGATCGCGTTAGTCACGCGTTCGCGTCGCTGTCTTTTTGCGCTAGGCATGCGGCCGCGTCGCCCACGCGTTCGCGTCGCTACCAGTTTCTTCAAAAACTCCATTTTGTGCTTTCCTTCCATTTTTGTATGTTTCCTTTCCATCCTTTAAGTCATTCCTGCCTTAGAAGATCTGAAACTACTCAACACATAAATCACGGTATCGAATGGTAATAAAGGGTAATTAAAATAATTAATCTTAAAGCATAGGAAACATGTTTTTCACATATATCACATAATAAGGAAGGGAAAATAAAACCATGCAATTAACATGAATAAGTGAGTGAAGGATTGAATAAATCACTTAAATTAGGCACAAAATATATCATAAAATATGGGTTTATCAGCAGGCTCTGCTAGAAAGCATTAGGAGTAGGGTAGAAGGCTCTGGTAGAGAGCTTAGCTTCCTTTTCCTTTTCTGCAATTTTACATTTCTGTTATAATTGAATTCAATTTGGCTTATGCAAATTTTCAATTTCTGCAATTCTCTGCTACACTTTTCTTTCCTGCAAATTTACTTTCTACAACTTTACATTTGAAATTGTTGAGATCCAAATTTACTTTTCTTGCAAATCTGCAATTCTGTTCTTCTGCAATTTCACTTTTCCATTCACACTGAGCTTGATTTACTTTTCCTTCAAGTTTAAATTTTCTGCAATTGCTCTAAGTCATGATTTACTGCTTTCTTTACTTTCTAGCACCCAGCCCCCTTTACGTTTGCTGCAATCTACATTTCTTATTCTTTAAGATTCTGTCAATTTATTTCTTGCAAGTTAGATCTGCTGCAATTTACTTCCCTTGTCATTTAAGCTTCACTGCCATTTACATTCTGCACTTTCTATTTTCTGCAATTTACATTCTGTTGCTTCAATTTCATCCAATTCACCAATGTTAGCTTGACTAAACTAATCACTCACTAAAGTTGCTTGATCCATCAATCTTGTGGGATCGACCTCACTCTTGTGAGTTATTACTACTTGATGTGACCCGGTACACTTGCCGGTGAGTTTGTGTGGAAATCTAATTTTCACCCATCAGTTACCTAGGGTTGCATGTGCCTTAAGTTTTGCTTAATGTTTACTTGCAACCTTGGCTACTTAATTGAGGAACACATGCTATATTTTGTGCTTATGTGGTTTCTATTTTTACCCGGCCAATGTGTTATGTTCTAAACCGTGCACACTTAGAATATGCACATTGTCTTTTATCATACCACATGGCTATGACTTTCTCCTCAATTCTTGTTTATTGGTTTTCTACAGCAACCTGAGCTCCGGTGCCTACCAGCTGAAGGTGGAGCCTCATATTTCTTCATCCCCCGGATTGTGTGCATGCACAGAGGACCGTGCAATGTTTAAGTGTGGGGGAGGATCCGCAATTTTTGGGGCGTAACTTTCTCTTTCTCAACACTTTGCATTATTCTTTAGTTTTTAGTTGTTATGCTTTCTTGTGAATATTTGTTGATATTTCATTATATTGCATTTTGCTTAGTTTGCTTGTATATATCTTAGCTTGCATATATATATATATATATATATATATATAGATCATATTGCACTAATCCCTTGTTTTAGCCCTAAGTTTTTACTTTGGATTGATTGAGATTCTATTGTTTGTTTTTGCCAAACGCCGTAGGAACCATATTATAGATATAGGTAGTTGGCATTTAGCATAGTTCCATGCATATAAGTAGTTGCATTTGAATAAATTGCTTACCCTTTGATCATTCTCCTTTGATTGTGATTAGCATGAGGACATGTGTTGAACGAATTTTTGCTAGTAAAGAATTCACAATAGATTCTCATTGCTAGTATAGTTTTTAAACCAACAAGAATCCTTTCATACAAAAATTTGGTTGTCACTGAAGCAAACCCAATAAAAATAACCGTAGTACTTAAACCTCCGGTCGTCTCTCAAGGAATTGCAGGGAGGTGTGTTACTTATAATTGGTTATGAGATTGTATCTTTTTGGGATTTTGAAAGGTTGAACAAGGAATATAAATGATAAGAAAATAAACTAATAATTAAGAAAGCTCTTGGCAAGGTATGAGAATTAGAAGTCCTATCATAGCTATCCTTATCAATTATGACATCAATTGTCCATTGCTCCCACTTAGTTAACCTCTAACTATGAAGCAAAGTCAAGTGGATGAATCAATTTGATTCCTCAAATCCTAGTCAACTCCTAAGGAAAGACTAGCATTAGAGGGATTCAAATCAACTAGCAACATTCAATTATTAATCAACAAAGGAGTTTGATAACTCAAGAGACTCCAATTACTCAACCAAAGCCAAGAATATAAAAATATAACTTAAAACTCTCCCAAGCATTTTATCAAACACTTGGAAGGCACAACATAAAAGCATAGGAAAGCAACAAGAGATAATAAAATCCAAACAACCAATTGAAAGCATCAATAACATAAATTGAAGAAAGCAATCATAAATATAAAATCCCTCAAATTGCATTAAATAGAAAATCAAATTTAACATGGAGTTCATAAACTAAATTGGGAAAATAAACAAATCAACAAGAG
Organism: Arachis ipaensis; assembly: GCF_000816755.2. Taxonomy (NCBI): domain Eukaryota; kingdom Viridiplantae; phylum Streptophyta; class Magnoliopsida; order Fabales; family Fabaceae; genus Arachis; species Arachis ipaensis. The sequence continues at coordinate 55,910,558 of NC_029794.2, forward strand.
AAATAAGTAAACTAAAGTGCTAGACTAAATAAGAGTAGAAGAAAAACTAAATTAAAGTAAAGTAGAAATCTAAAATTGAAAATAGCTAAACCTAAGAATCCTAAAACCTAGAGAGAGGAGAGAGCCTCTCTCTCTCTAGAAATCTACATCTAAAAACTAAAATTATGTGAATGAATGTTGTATGAATCCATGAATGAATGATTCTCCCACTCTCGGGCTTGGAATTGGGCCAAAAAGGAGCCCAGAAATCGCTCCCAGCGCTTTCTGCAATTTCTGCATGTGGCGCATGTCACGCGTACGCGTCGCTTGGCAAAATTCCTTGTCATGCGTGCACGTCAGTCATGCATACGCGTCGCTTGTCTTCTGCGCTAGTATGCGTATGCGTCGCCCGCGCGTACGCATCGCTGCTAGCTTCTCAAAACTTTATTTTCTTGTGTTCTTTCCACTTTTGCATGTGTCCTTTCCACCCTCTAAGCCATTCCTGCCCTGTAAAGCCTGAAAACACTTAACACACAGATCACGACATCGAATGGTACTAAAGGGTAGTTAAAATTGACAGTTTAAAGGCTTAGGAAACATGTTTTCAACTATATCACAGAATTAGGAAGGATCTGTAAAATCATGCAAATTATATGAATAAGTGAGCAAAGAATTGATAAAAACCACCCAATTTAGCACAAGATAAACCATAAAATAGTGGTTTATCAACATGCCATTGTTTAAGTGTGGAGAAATTAATGAATCCATATTTGATGATAAATTTTGGATTGATTTGAGTAGATTTCATCATATAAACCCACATTTATTAATCAAAATAGCATACTTTTGTGTTCTCTCCCTAAATTCAGCATAATTGTGAAAACATGCTATTTGGTGCTTAATGTAATCACTTTTATCCCACTTTTATCCCATTCGATGTCTTGATGGTTTTGATGAGTGATTTCAGGTGTAATAGGTTGGAATGGCTTGATCAGAGTGGAAGAAAAGCATGGAATTTGGAGAAAACATGAAGAAATCAAAGGAGAAAAGCATTTCAGCCTGTGCCTATATACAAGTTCTGTGCCCACGCACAAGGGTCAAAATCAGCACTTGTGCCCATGCACAGGTCTGTACCCACGCACAGGAGGAAAATTAGCATGTGTGCGTATGCACACATCTGTGCATACGCACAAGTCTCAGCGCGTGACTCATTTATTGCAAATCGCTAGGGGCGATTTCTAGGCCTCCAGAGCCTAGTTTTGGACTTTCTGAAGCTGATTAAGTGCTATATCAAAGAGGGCCTCTTTCCATGTGAAAGGGGGGAGCAATTAGGGTTAGTTTAGCATCATGTAGGTCATTTTCTAGAGAGAGAAGCTCCCCCTTCTCTCTAGAGATAGGGTTCCTTAGTTTAATTTCATTGCAATTTCTCTTTTTAATTCTTGTTTTCATCTAGTTTCTTCTACCTTTCCTTGTTCTATTGTCTTAATTTTCTTAGTTTATCTTGTCATTTTCTCAATTTTGCTACTTTTATGTATTTGTACTCTTTGTTAATTTTAATTTCAATTAATGCCAATTTATGTTTTATGTTCCTTTAGTGTTTAATTGAGTTGTTATTCTTACTTTCCTTGTTTGGTAGTTATAGGATTATTATTTCTTGTTATTTTACCATTCTTTATTTTCATGCCCACCAAGTGTTTGATAAAATACTTGGTTGGGTTTTTGCCTAGTTTTTCATACACTTGGTTGGGAAATTGGATGTTTGGGTGAACTTGAGTGGTGGATGTTCATTCCACATTGTATGAGAATTGTTAATTAATTTGGTTCCCACTAACTCTAAGCCTTCCATTAATAGAGTTGGCTAGGACTTGTGGATTGGAACCAATTATGCCCTTTTGACTAATTCTCGATGTTAGAATTGACTAATTGGGATTAATTCTACACAATTACCATGTTTGTAGTTGGTGCACAAAATTACAGTCACACTTTTGCAACTCCGCGCAACTAACCAGCAAGTGCACTGGGTCGTCCAAGTAATACCTTACGTGAGTAAGGGTCGATCCCACGGAGATTGTCGGCTTGAAGCAAGCTATGGTTATCTTGTAACTCTTAGTCAGGATATCAATAATTCTCAGATTTAATTGTAAAAAGTAAAAGAACATGAAATAAATACGTGTTATGCAGTAATGAAGAACATGTTGAGGCTTTGGAGATGCTTTGTCTTCTGAATCTCTACTTTCCTACTATCTTCTTCTTCATGCACGCAAGGCTCCTTCCATGGCAAGCTTTATGTTGGGCATCACCGTTGTCAATGGCTACTTCCCGTCATCTCAGTGAAAACGTTCCAAATGCGCTGTCACCGCACGGCTAATCATCTGTCGGTTCTCGATCATGTCGGAATAGGATCCATTGATCCTTTTGCGTCTGTCACTACGCCCAACACTCGCGAGTTTGAAGCTCGTCACAGTCATCCCTTCCCAGATCCTACTCAGAATACCACAGACAAGGTTTAGACGTTCCGGATCTCAGGAATGGCCGCCAATAATTTTAGCTTATACCACAAAGACTCTGATCTGAATCATGAGGCTAAGAGATATGCATTCAATCTAAGATAGAACGGAGGTGGTTGTCAGGCACACGTTCATATGTGAGAATGATGATGAGTGTCACGGATCATCACATTCATCAGGTTGAAGTGCGAATGAATATCTTAGAATAGAAGCAAGCGTGATAGAATGGAAAATAGTAGTAATTGCATTAATTCATGAAGAACAGCAGAGCTCCTCACCCCCCAACAATGGGGTTTAGAGACTCATGCCGTAGAGAATACAATATGAAACGTGTAAAGTGTCATGAGGTACCAGATGAATCACTAAAAGTAGTTTTTATAGTAAGCTAGTGACCTAGGGTTACAGAAAATGAGTAAGCTAGGGTGTTTAGTGTAAAAATCCACTTCCGGGACCCACTTGGTGTGTGCTTGGGCTGAGCATTGAAGCTTTCATGTGTAGAGACTTTTCTTGGAGTTAAACGCCAGCTTTTGTGCTAGTTTGGGCGTTTAACTCCAGTTTTTATGCCACTTCTGGCGTTAAACGCTAGAATTCTTGAGCTGACTTGGAATGCCTATTTGGGCCATCAAATCTCCGGAAAAGTATGGACTATTATATATTGCTAAAAAGCCCAGGATGTCTACTTTCCAACGCAATTAAGAGCGCGCCAATTAGGCTTCTGTAGCTCCAGAAAATCCACTTTGAGTGCAGGAAGGTCAGAATCCAACAGCATCTGCAGTCCTATTTCAGCCTCTGAATCAGATTTTTGCTCAGGTCCCTCAATTTCAGCCAGAAAATACCTGAAATCATAGAAAAATACAAAAACTCATAGTAAAGTCCAGAAAAGTGAATTTTAAATAAAAACTATTAAAAATATAATAAAAACTAATTAAAATATACTAAAAACATACTAAAAACAGTGCCAAAAAGCGTATAAATTATCCGCTCATCACAACACCAAAATTAAATTGTTGCTTGTCCCCAAGCAACTGAAAATCAAATAGGATAAAAAGAAGAGAATATACAATGAATTCCAAAAACATCTATGAAGATTAGTATTAATTAGATGAGCGGGGCTTTTGGCTTTTTGCTTTTGAACAGTTTTTGCATCTCACTTTATCCTTTGAAGTTCAGAATGATTGGCTTCTATAGGAACTCAGAATCCAGATAGTGTTATTGATTCTCCTAGTTAAGTATGTTGATTCTTGAACACAGCTACTTTATACTTTA
>NC_029794.2:55914421-55921326 GCF_000816755.2 Arachis ipaensis
GTTAGGGACAGCTTGGTTTAGCCGCTTAGGCCAGGATTTTATTCCTGTGGGCCCTCCTATCCACTGATGCTCAAAGCCTTGGATCTTTTTTATCACCCTTGCCTTTTGGTTTAAAGGGGTATTGGCTTTTTCTGCTTGCTTTTATTTTTCTTTCTCTTTCTTTTATTATTATTATTTTTTTTCGCTTCTTTTTTTTTCTTCTTTTTTTTTCTGCAAGCTTTTTGCTACTTTTTCTTGCTTCAAGAATCAATTTTATGATTTTTTAGATTATCAAATAACATTTCTCCTTTTTCTATCATTCTTTCAAGAGCCAACAATTTTAACATTCATAAACAATCAAATTCAAAAATATGCACTGTTCAAGCATTCATTCAGAAAACAAGAGTATTGCCACCACATCAAAATAATTAAACTGTTTTAAAATTCGAAATTCATGTATTTCTTTTTCTTTTTCAATTAAAAACATTTTTCATTTAAGAAAGGTGATGGATTCATTTTCATTGCTTTAAGGATCATGTAATAAAGACACAAACATAAATAAACATAAAGCATAAAAATTCGAAAAACAGAAAATAAAGAACAAGGAAATTAAGGAACGGGTCCACCTTAGTGATGGCGGCTTGTTCTCCCTCTTGAAGATCTTATGGAGTGTTTGAGCTCCTCAGTGTCTCTTCCTTGCCTTTGTTGCTCCTCTCTCATGACTCTGAGTTGGAGTCCACTGCCTTCTCTTTCCTCTTCCTAGAGGTTTCTCCGGCCTTAGGTGCCATAAATGGTTATGGAAGAACAAAAAGCAATGCTTTTACCACATCAAACTTAGAAGATTTGCTCGTCCTCGAGCAAAAGAAGAGAGAAAAGAGTAGAAGAAGAAGAAATGGAGGAGATGGAGGTGGGTTGGTGTTTCGGCCAAGGAGGAGAAGTAGCATGGATGAAGTATGAAAATGAGGGGGTGAAGAAGGGTTTATGGTTTGGTAATTATGGGTGGGTTTTGGGAGGGAAAAGTGGTTCGAATTCGAATGGTGAGGTAGGTGGGGTTTTATGAAGGATGGATGTGAGTGGTGAAGAGAATGGTGGGATTTGATAGGTGCGGGGTTTTTGGAGAAGAGGTATTGAGGTGATTGGTGAATGGGTGAAGAAGAGAGAGAGAGGTGGGGTAGGTGGGGATCCTGTGGGGTCCACAGATCCTGAGGTGTCAAGGATTTCTCATTCCTGCACCAAGTGGCGTGCAAAACGCCCTTTTCTGCCAATCCTGGCGTTAAACGCCAGGCTGCTGCCCATTTCTGGCGTTTAACGCCAACTTCTTGCCCTTTTCTGGCATTAAACGCCAGTCTGGTACCCATTTCTAGCGTTAAACGCCCAGAATGGTGCCAGACTGGGCGTTTAATGCCCATTCTGCTACCCTCACTGGCGTTTAAACGCCAGCAAGTTTCTCCTCCAGGGTGTGCTATTTTTCATTCTGTTTTTGCTTTTTCTATTGTTTTTGTGACTTCACATGATCATCAACCTACAGAAAACATAAATTAACAATGGAAGATAGAAATTAGCATAGATAAGTAAAATTGGGTTGCCTCCCAACTAGCGCTTCTTTAATGTCGGTAGCTTGACAGTGGGCTCTCATAGAGCCTCACAAATACTCAGAGCATGATGATGGCCTCTTAACACCAAACTTAGAGTTTGAATGTGGGGGTCTTATTTGACTCTGTATTGAGAGAATCCTTCCATGCTTCTTCCCTTTCCTGTCTGCAACCCATGGTGCTTCCTGAATGGCGAAGAGTTGCTCATCTGGAAAGGTTTCAGAGATCTCAGTAGGAAGGTGGGACGCCCCTGCTACTAGTTCTATCCGGGACAGGTGATCAGCTACCTGGTTCTCTGTCCCTTTTCTGTCTCTTATTTCTATATCAAACTCTTACAGAAGCAACATCCATTTTATGAGCCTGGGTTTTGAATCCTGCTTTGTGAGTAGGTATTTAAGAGCAGCATGGTCAGTATACACAATCACTTTTGAACCTACTAAATAGGATCTAAACTTGTCAATGGCATAAACCACTGCAGTTAACTCTTTTTCTGTGGTTGTGTAATTCTTCTGTGCATCATTTAAAACACGGCTAGCATAGTAAATGACGTGCAGAAGCTTGTTATGCCTCTGTCCTAACACTGCACCAATGGCATGGTCACTGGCATCACACATTAGTTCAAATGGTAATGTCCAGTCTGGTGCAGAGATGACTGGTGCTGTGACCAGCTTAGCTTTCAGGGTTTCAAATGCTTGCAGACACTCTGTGTCAAATACAAATGCCGTGTTAGCAGCTAGCAGATTGCTCAGAGAATTTGCAATTTTTGAAAAATCCTTTATAAACCTCCTGTAGAATCCTGCATGTCCCAGAAAAGCTTCTGATTGCCTTTACATTGGCAGGTGGTGGTAATTTTTCAATTACTTCCACTTTAGCTTGATCCACCTCTATTCCCTTGTTTGAAATTTTATGCCCAAGGACAATTCCTTCAGTCACCATGAAGTGACATTTTTTCCAGTTTAAAACTAGGTTGGTCTCTTGGCATCTTTTCAGAACAAGTGCTAAATGGTCAAGACAGGAGCTGAATGAGTCTCCAAATACTGAAAAGTCATCCATGAAGACTTCCAGAAACTTTTCCACCATATCAGAGAAAATAGAGAACATGCATCTCTGAAAGTTTGCAGGTGCATTGCACAGACCAAAAGGCATCCTTCTGTAGGCAAATACTCTAGAAGGACATGTGAATGCTGTTTTCTCTTGGTCTTGAGGATCCACTGCAATTTGGTTGTAACCTGAATAGCCATCCAAAAAATTAGTGCTTTCTCTTCCTGTGGATTTAAAGTAGAGCTTATGATCACTGGAAAAGTATCACCCTCTCCCAGAAATGCATATTTCAGGGATGGTGGTAGTGGTTTGAGCTCGGGTTTATGAGGTTTCTCCTCTTCCTGAGGGATTTTCAGAGGTTCTTTTATTTCCTCTGATTCCTCCAGATCAGGCTGAAAATCTTTAAAGATGTCCTCTAGCTCTGATTCAAGATTTTCAGTCATATTAACCTCTTCTACCAGGGAGTCAATAATATCAATGCTCATGCAGTCATTTGACGTGTCTGGATGCTGCATAGCTTTGACAACATTTAACTTGAACTCATCCTCATTGACTCTCAGGGTCACTTCCCCTTTTTGGACATCAATGAGAGTTCGTCCAGTTGCTAGGAAAGGTCTTCCTAGAATCAGAGTTGTACTCTTGTGCTCCTCCATTTCCAGCACTACAAAGTCAGTGGGAAAGGCAAATGGCCCAACCTTGATAATCATGTCCTCAATTATGCCTGATGGGTATTTAATGGAGCCATCAGCAAGTTGAAGACATATCCGGGTTGGTTTGACCTCTTCAGTCAAGCCAAGCTTTCTGATGGTGGATGCAGGTATTAGGTTGATACTTGCTCCAAGGTCACATAGAACTGTCTTGGTGCAAGCACCCTCTAGTGTACATGGTATCATAAAGCTTCCTGGATCTTGAAGATTTTCTGGTAAGCTTTTTAGAATGACTGCACTGTATTCTTCAGTGAGAACCACTTTTTCAGTTTCTCTCCCATCCTTCTTATGACTTAAGATCTCTTTCATGAACTTAGCATAAGAGGGTATTTGCTTAAGTGCCTCTGCAAACGGGATCTTTATTTCAAGAGTCCTGAGATAGTCTGCAAAGCAGGCAAATTGTTTATCCTATTCCGCTTGGCGGAGCTTCTGAGGATAAGGCATCTTGGCTTTATATTCTTCAACCTTAGTTGCTGCAGGTTTATTCCCTACAGAAGTGGTTGGAGAAGCCTTCTTAGAGGGGTTACTATCAGCACTTGCAGGTGTCTGATTCCTCATTGGCGTTTGAACGCCAGGATTGGGTGCTGGATGGGCGTTTAACGCCAGCTTCCCACCCTTTTCTGGCATTTGAACGCCGGAATTATTCCTCTCTGGGCTCTTACTGTCCTCAGAGGGATTTTGGGCAGTGGTTTGGTCATCCTCTGTCAATTGTTCCTTTCTTGGCTTTCTGCTACTTTGAGCTGATTTATTCAATGTCTTCCTGCTCCTTAATTGGACAGCTTGGCATTCTTCTGTTATCTGTTTAGATAGCTGCTGTCTTGTCTGATTCAATTGTGCTTCCATATTCTTGTTAGCATTTTTAGTGTCCTGGAGTATCTCTTTAAATTCTGCTAATTGTTTTGTCACAAGGAGTAATTGCTGATTAAGTTCAACAATTTGTTCTTGAGGATTAGGATCAGTAGTTACTGTCCTAGCCTCTTCTTTTATGGAGGACTCATTGCTTGAGTATAGATGTTGATTTCTAGCAACCGTATCTATGAGTTCTTGAGCCTCTTCAATCCTCTTCCTCATGTGTATAGATCCACCAGCTGAGTTGTCTAGAGACATCTGAACTTTTTCTGTAAGCCCATAGTAGAAGATGTCTAACTGTACCCACTCTGAAAATATTTCAGAGGGGCATTTCCTTAGCATCCCTTTGTACCTCTCCCAGGCATTATAAAGGGATTCATGATCCTCTTGTTTAAAGCCTTGGATGTCCAGCCTTAGCTGTGTCATCCTTTTTGGAGGGTAGAATTGATTCAGAAATTTGTCTGTTAACTGTCACCATGTTTTCATGCTTGCTGTGGGTTGGTTATTTAACCACCTCTTAGCTTGATCTTTTACAGCAAATAGAAACAGTAATAATCTGTAGACATCCTGATCCACTTCTTTATCACGTACTGTGTCAGCAATTTGTAAGAACTGTGCTAGAAACTCAGTAGGTTCTTCCTGTGGAAGACCGGAATACTGGCAATTTTGCTACACCATGATAATGAGCTGAGAATTTAGCTCAAAACTGTTTGCTTTGATGGGAGGTATACAGATGCTACTCCCATATGCAGCTGTAATGGGATTAGCATATGACCCCAGAGTCCTTCTGGACTGTTCATTTACACTTATGTCCATGATGGAGAAAAGGGAATTGATATGAATTGCAAATAAATTATATTTTTAATTTTTTATTTATTTAATTAAAAGTGGCCGAAGCCGAAATAGAATAAAATAAAATAAATGGAAAATAAAATAAAATAAAATTTTGAAAAAAAGAAAATAAAAAAAAATTGGAGACTAAATTAATTAATTAATTAAAAAGATTTTGAAATTAGCAATAAAAAAGATATGATTGAAAATTATTTTGAAAAAGATTTGATTGAGAAGATATGATTGCAATTTATTAAAAAAAATATGATTGAAAATAATCTTGAAAAAGATATGATTGAGAAGATATGATTGTAGAAATTAAAAAAATTTGATTTTTGAAAAAGATTTGAAAAGATCAATTTTTGAAATTAGAATTTTGACTTGACTAAAAAGAAAAGATATGATTTTGAAAATATTTGACTACTTTAATGCCAAATTTCAAAAATTATGAGTAAAATAAAAAAAAGATATTTTTTTGATTTTTGAATTTTAATTAGGAAAGAGAAAAACAACAAAATGACACTAAACTTTGAATTTTAGATCAAAACACAGAGAACAAACAAGAAAACTTTGAATGTCAAGATGAACACCAAGAACACTTTGAAGATCAAGATGAACACCAAGAACAAATTTTTGAAAAATTTTTAAGTAAATAAAAGCACAAAAACACCAAACATAAAATTTTTAGAGAATCAAACATAAATTTTCGAAAATTTAAAGGAAAACACAAAGAAGACACCAAACTTAGAATTTTTAAAAATCAAGAAAGAACCAAGGACATGCAATTTCGAAAAAAATTAAAAGAAAATAAAAGCATGCAATTGACACAAAACTTAAAATATGAAACTAAACTCAAATAAAAGACTCTAAACCAACAAAATAAAATATTCCTAATCTAAGCAACAAGATAAACCGTCAGTTGTCCAAACTCAAACAATCCCCGGCAACAGCGCCAAAAACTTGGTGCACAAAATTACAATCACACTTTTGCAACTCCGCACAACTAACCAGCAAGTGCACTGGGTCGTCCAAATAATACCTTACGTGAGTAAGGGTCGATCCCACAGAGATTGTCGGCTTGAAGAAAGCTATGGTTATCTTGTAACTCTTAGTCAGGATATCAATAATTCTCAGATTTAATTGTAAAAAGTAAAAGAACATGAAATAAATACTTGTTAAGCAGTAATGAAGAACATGTTGAGGCGTTGGAGATGCTTTGTCTTCTGAATCTCTGCTTTTCTACTATCTTCTTCTTCATGCACGCAAGGCTCCTTCCATGGCAAGCTTTATGTTGGGTATCACCGTTGTCAATGGATACTTCCCGTTCTCTCAGTGAAAATGTTCCAAATGCGCTGTCACCGCACGGCTAATCATCTGTCGGTTCTCGATCATGTCGGAATAGGATCCATTGATCCTTTTGCTTCTATCACTATGCCCAACACTCGCGAGTTTGAAGCTCGTTGATGAGCGGATAATTTATACGCTTTTTGGCATTGTTTTTAGTATGTTTTTAGTAGGATCTAGTCACTTTTAGGGATGTTTTCATTAGTTTTTATGTTAAATTCACATTTCTGGACTTTACTATGAGTTTGTGTGTTTTTCTGTGATTTCAGGTATATTCTGGCTGAAATTGAGGGACTTGAGCAGAAATCAGATTCAGAGGTTGAAAAAGGACTGCTGATGCTGTTGGATTCTGACCTCCCTGCACTCAAAGTGGATTTCCTGGAGCTACAGAACTCGAAATGGCGCGCTTCCAATTGCTTTGGAAAGTAGACATCCAGGGCTTTCCAGAAATATATAATAGTCCATACTTTGGCCAAGAATTGACGACGTAAACTGGCGTTCAACGCAAGCCTTCTGCCCAAATCTGGCGTCCAGCGCCAGAAAAGGATCCAAAACCAGAGTT
>NC_029794.2:55921388-55979037 GCF_000816755.2 Arachis ipaensis
ATTCTAAGATATCCATTCGCACCCAAGAACGCGATGAAGGTGATGATTATGTGTGACGCTCATCACCATCTCCCCTATGAACACGTGCCTGACAAACACTCCCGTTCTACATGAAATAAATTAGAATGAATATCTCTTAGATCTCCTAACAGGAATCTTCGTGGCGTAAGCTAGAATGATGGCGGCATTCAAGAGAATCCGGAAGGTCTAAACCTTGTCTGTGGTATTCTGAGAAGGATTCGGAAAGGGATGACTGTGATGAGCTTCAAACCTGTGAATGTTGGTGGAAAGCAGAGGTTCAGAGGAACGAAGAGCATCTCCATTCGCTTATCTGAAATCCCTGCCAATGAATCTACATAAGTATCTCTATCCCTTTTATTGTTTATTTTNAAGCTTTGGAGCCATTACCAGGATTTGTTCGAGCCTGGAGATCACAATTTCGTACACCAAGTTTTTGGCGCCGTTGCCGGGGATTGTTTGTGTATGAACAACTGACGGTTCATCTTGTTGCTCAGATTAGGTAATTTTCTTTTTATTTTGTTTTCAAAAAATCTTTCAAAAATATTTTCAAAAATCTCTCATATGTTTTCGAAAAAAATAAAAATTATTCTTCATAGTGTTCTTGGTGTTCATCTTGACATTCATAGCATTCATGCATGCATTCATTGTTTTGATCTAAAAATTTCATGCATTGCATCTTTTAAGTGTTTTTCTCTTGCATCATAAAAATTCAAAAATAAAAAAAAAATATCTTTCCCTTTTTCTCTCATCAAATTCGAAAATTTGGATTGACTTTTTCAAAAATTTTTAAAATCAAATTGTTTCTCATAAGTCAAATCAAATTTTCAATTTGAAAATCTTATCTTTTTCAAAATCTTTTTCAAAAATCAAATCTTTTTCAAAATTCTTAGTTATTTTCGAAAATTTCAAAAATATTTTTCAAAAATCTTTTTCTTATTTTTAGACCAAATTTTCGAAAATAACATGATCAATTTATATTTTGATTCAAAAATTTGAAGTGTGTTACTTACTTGTTAAGAAAGATTCAAACTTTAAGTTCTAGAATCATATCTTGTGATTTCTTATGAATCAAGTCATTAATTGTGATTTTAAAAAAAAATCAAATCTTTTTCAAAACTAATTTCTATCATATCTTTTCAAAAATATCTTCTCATCTTATCTTTTTCAAAAATATCTTTTCAAAATATCTTTTCTAACTTCCTAACTTCTTATCTTTTCAAAATTTGTTTCAACTAACTAACTAACTTTTTGTTTGTTTCTTAACTTTTTCAAAACCACCTAACTAACTCTCTCTCTCTCAATTTTCGAAAATATCTTCCCTCTTTTTCAAAAATTTCTTTTTAATTAACTAATTATTTTTATTTTTTATTTTTGAATTCAAAAATTTTCGAAAAATACTAACTAATTTTCAAAAACCAATTTTCAAAAATCACTAACTCTTTTTCAAAATAATTTTCGAAAATTATTCCTCCCCCGTCTCATTCTATTTATTCATTCATATCCTAACATCTCATCTCACATTCCAATCCTCACAGTAGTGTTTCTTCCTTTACATCACATTCTTTATCTCCACCTCTTTTCTTCCACTCACAAAGGGATCCCTATACTGTGGTATAAAGGATCTCTATTATTATTATTATTTTTCTGTGCCTTCTTCTTCAGCATTGAACGCCCAAAACAAGCATGGTTCTGGCGTTCAACGCCAGAAATGGCAGCAAAGGGGCGTTGAACGCCCAAAATGGGCACCAACCTGGCGCTGAACGCCCAGAGTTGTGTGCAAAGGCATTTTACATGCCTAATTTGGTGCAGGGATGTAAATGCCTTGACACCTCAGGATCTGTGGACCCCACAGGATCATCCCAGGATCTGTGGACCCCACAGGATCCCCACCTACCTCATCATCTCTCTTTTCATTCATGATCATCCCTTCTGTTTTCCATTTACCACTCACACCCATACACCCACTACCTTCAAAATTCAACATCTCTCTCCCACCCAATCCCACCCATACGGCCGAATACACACTCCCATTCATCTCCTCCATATCTTCTTCTTATTCTTCTATTCTTTCTTCTTTTGCTCGAGGGTGAGCACCATTCTAAGTTTGGTGTGGTAAAAGCATAGCTTTTTTGTTTTTTCCATAACCATTGATGGCACCTAAGGCCAGAGAAGCCTCTAGAAAGAGGAAAGGGAAGACAAAAGCTTCCATCAAGGGTCTATAGCTCAGTGGTAGAACATTTGACTGCAAATCAAGAGATCCCTGAGATACCTCAGGGGATACATTTTCTTCCACACAATTATTGGAAGCAACTAAGGGTGGAACATCAAGAGCACTCCATCATCCTTCATGAAATCAGAGAAGATCTAAAAGCAATGAAGAAGGAGCAGCAAAGACAAGGAAGAGACATAGAAGAGCTCAAGGACATCACTAAGGTGGACTCATTCCTTGTTCTTACTTTCTCTGTTTTTCGTTTTTATATGTTATGTGCTTATCTATGTTTGTGTCTTCATTACATGATCATTAGTAGTTAGTAACTCTGTCTTAAAGTTATGAATGTCCTATGAATCCATCACCTCTCTTAAAATAAAAACTGTTTTAATTTAAAAGAACAAGAAGAACATGAGTTTTGAATTTATCCTTGAACTTAGTTTAATTATATTGATGTGGTGACAGTGCTTCTTATTTTCTGAATGTATGATTGAACAGTGCATATGTCTTTTGAAGTTGTTGTTTAAGAATGTTAAATATGTTGGCTCTTGAAAGAATGATGACTAGGAGACATGTTATTTGATAATCTGAAAAATCATAAAAATGATTCTTGAAGCAAGAAAAAGCAGCAAAGAACAAAGCTTGCAGAAAAAAGGGGATGTAGCCACTGACAACGGTGATGCCCTTGCATACAGCCAGCCATGGAAAGGAGTAAGACTGATTGGATGAAGATAGCAGGAAAGCAGAGGTTCAGAGGAATGAAGAGCATCTCCATTCGCTTATCTGAAATCCCTGCCAATGAATCTACATAAGTATCTCTATCCCTTTTATTGTTTATTTTAATCTAATAAAGTATCATGTTTAAATCCGCCTGACTGAGATTTGCAAGGTGACCATAGCTTGCTTCATACCAACAATCTCCGTGGGATTCGACCCTTACTCACGTAAGGTATTACTTGGACGACCCAGTGCACTTGCTGGTTAGTTGTATTGAAGTTGTGTCAACTATAAATTAAGATCAAAGCACCAAGCTTTGGAGCCATTACCAGGGATTGTTCGAGCCTGGACAACACAATTTCGTGCACCACTCGTCACAGTCATCCCTTCCCAGATCCTACTCAGAACACCACAGACAAGGTTTAGATGTTCCGGATCTCAGGAATGGCCGCCAATAATTTTAACTTATACCACGAAGACTCTGATCTGAATCATGAGGCTAAGAGATATGCATTCAATCTAAGATAGAACGGAGGTGGTTATCGGGCACGCGTTCATAGGTGAGAATGATGATGAGTGTCACGGATCATCACATTCATCAGGTTGAAGTGCGAATGAATATCTTAGAATAGAAGCAAGCGTGATAGAATGGAAAACAGTAGTAATTGCATTAATTCATAAGGAACAGCAGAGCTCCTCACCCCCAACAATGGGGTTTAGAGACTCATGCCGTAGAGAATATAATATAAAACGTGTAAGGTGTCATGAGGTACCAAATGAATTAGTAAAAGTAGTTTTTATAGTAAACTAGTGACCTAGGGTTACAGAAAATGAGTAAGTTAGGGTGTTTAGTGTGAAAATCCACTTCCAGGGCCCACTTGGTGTGTGCTTGGGCTGAGCATTGAAGCTTTCATGTGTAGAGACTTTTCTTGGAGTTAAACGCCAGCTTTTGTGCCAGTTTGGGCGTTTAACTCCAGTTTTTATGCCAGTTCTGGCGTTAAACGCCAGAATTCTTGAGCTGACTTGGAACGCCTGTTTGGGCCATCAAATCTAGGGAAAAGTATGAACTATTATATATTGCTGGAAAGCCCAGGATATCTACTTTCCAACGCAATTGAAAGCGTGCCAGTTGGGCTTCTGTAGCTCCAGAAAATCTACTTTGAGTGCAGGGAGGTCAGAATCCAACAACATCTGCAGTCCTTTTTCAGCCTCTGAATCAGATTTTTGCTCAAGTCCCTCAATTTTAGCCAGAAAATACCTGAAATCACAGAAAAACACACAAACTCATAGTAAAGTCCAGACAAGTGAATTTTAAATAAAAACTAATAAAAATATAATAAAAACTAATTAAAATATACTAAAAACATAATAAAAACAGTGCCAAAAAGCGTATAAATTATCCGCTCATCAGTAGTCCATAGTTAGGATAGGAATCCATAGTTCCCCAATTCTTTCCAATAGTCTCTTTCTTGTCATTTAATTTCCAATGTTGTTGCTTTTATTTGCTTTCCATTTAATTCCTTGCATGCTTGTTTATTTTATTGTCAATTACATTTCTTGCCTCTTACAATCAATCAAATCCCCCTTGTTTCCTCCATAGCCAATAATAGAACATTTTATTGCAACTCCTAGGGAAGACGACTCGGGAGTCTAAATACTCTCGGTTTAATTTGATTTGAATTGTGACACCTTTTGATTTAAAATTTGAATGAGCATTACTTGTTGGCTTAGAACTATACTTGCAACGCCAATCTTACATTTGTGGAAAAATTCTAAGCCGACGGTTTTGCTCTTTCACAGTGCTTCTGCCATAAAAGAAGAGAGAGAATAAGGAGAGATGTTTTCAAAAATTAAGAAGAGAAGAGAGTTAGTTAGGTAGTTTTGAAAAAGAAGAGAGAGAAGAAGATATTATTTTCGAAAATTAAGGAGGGAAAAGTTAGTTAGGAGGTTTTGAAAAGTAAGAGAGAGAAGAAAAGATTTGAAATTTAAAATAAAATAGAAGATAAGATAAGAAAAGATTTGAAATTGAATTTTGAAATTAGAAAAAGATAAGATAAGAAATTTAATTTTGAAAAAGAAAATTTTGAAATTTAAAAAAGATAAGATAAGATTTTTGAATTTTTAAAAAGATATGATGAGATTTTGAAAAAGATAAGGTTTTTTTGAAAAAGATACGATTTTTATGAAAAATATATGATTTTTATTTTTGAAAACTTGAAAACTAAGATATGATAAGATAAAATATTAATAATTAAAATCTGAATTTTATATGTAATTTTCGAAAATTATGTTTAGAAATTAGTTAGAAAAGATATTTTTTATTTTTTTGAATTTTATGATGAAAGAGAAAAACACAAAAAAGACACAAGACTTAAAATTTTTAGATCTAACACCCCTTTATTTTCGAAAATTTGGAGGGAAACACAAGGGGACACCAAACTTAAAAATTTTAAGATCTAAACACATACAAGACTCAAGAACACGTTGAAGAAATACAAGAACACAAAGAAGAAGAATTAAAGACTCAAAGAACTCAAGAATTTAAAAAGAACACCAAACTTAAAATTTTTTAGAAAACCAAACAAAATTTTTGAAAAATAAAAGGAAAATAACAAGAAAACACCAAACTTAGAAATTGAAACAAGATTTAAGCAAAGAAAAATTATTTTTGAAAATTTTTAGAAAATAGGACTCAAAGAAAATGCAAGACTCAACAAGAACATTAACTCTGTGACTCAAACTAAGAACAAGGATTAAACAAAGAAAATAAAAAAATATTTTTGAAAAGATTTTTAAAATTTTCGAAAATTTAGAAGAAGAAAACAAAAATAAAAGACTCAAATAAAAATAAAAATTACCTAATCTAGGGAGCAAGACAATCCGATAGTTTGTCCAAACTCAACAATCGACGGCAACGGCGCCAAAAATTTGGTGCGTGCGTACGCAATCCCCTACACTTTATGTACAGCAGCAGTACCATCAAGTGCACTAGGTCGTCCAAGTAATACCTGAGCGAGTCAGGGTCGATCCCACGAGGATTGTGGCTTGAAGCAAACTATGGTTGTCTTGCAGGTCTTAGTCAGGCGGAATCAGAAGGTTGTTGAACAATTAATAGTAATGTTGTACATGAAAGGAATAAAGCAAAAGAGGTAGAAAATACTAATATGAATAGGGTTAAGGATTGGAGTTGCTTTGTCTTTCTGAATGAACTCTGGTACTACTGTCTTCTTTGCTTGTAAATGATCTTCTTCTATGGCAGGCTGTATGTCATCAACGCCATGGGCCATGGTCATTGATCTCCTCTGCTACAGATTGAACGCCATTGGCCGTGGTCATCCAATCTGACGAAGGGTGAAGCGCTTAGCAAGTCATTCTCCTGGTGATCCTACTTGAAGCACCACTGACGTTAGGATTTTTGCCAGTAAAGAATGTCATAAAAACAGTCGCGTTGTAGATATAGTTTCTAAACCGACAGAAATCCCTTCGTACAAACGTTTTTAGTTGTCACAAGTAACAAACCCCTTTAAAATTGATAACCGAGTATTTAAACCTCGGGTCGTCTTCTCAAGGAATTGCAGGGAAGTATGTTCTTATTATTTGTTATGAGTTTATAAATTGGGGTTTAGGAAGTAAGGTGGGAATATGTTATATGACAAATAAAATAAAATAATAATAATAAAATAAAATCTCTTGGCAAGGTATAAGAACTGGAGGTCCTATCCTAGTTATCCTTATCAATTGTGATGAGAATTGGATTCTTCCCCCACCTTATTAACCTCTAACTATGAAGTTAAGTTAAGTGGACAAATTAATTCCAATTTTCAATCAACAATGAGTTTGATAACTCAAGAGTTACCAATGTCTCAACCAAAGCCAAAAGAGAAAAATCCAAATTATTTATATAATAAAAAGGAGCAATCATAAGTCTGAAATACCTCAAGAAATATATTAAATAGAAAATCAATCTAAACATAGAGAGTCATAAACAAAATTGAGAAAAGCAATAAAAGAACATTGAACCTGAGATTGAGAGTCACTCTAAAACTAAGAGAAATCCTAAATCCTAATCCTAAGAGAGAAGAGAGAACCTCTCTCTCTAAAAACTACATCTACTCCTAAAAAATTGTAAATATGAGAGCCTCCTTATGAATGGATGCATTCCCCCACTTTATAGCCTCTAATCTGTATTTTCTGGGCCGCAAAC
This sequence comes from Arachis ipaensis, assembly GCF_000816755.2. Classification (NCBI taxonomy): domain Eukaryota; kingdom Viridiplantae; phylum Streptophyta; class Magnoliopsida; order Fabales; family Fabaceae; genus Arachis; species Arachis ipaensis. The sequence goes on from NC_029794.2 coordinate 55,928,540, forward strand.
TGGGTCAAAAACAGTCCAGAATTCGCTGGGTTCGAATTTTGCCACGCTGGATTTCCGTCATTGCGACGCGGCCGCATGAATCACGCGGTTGCGTTGCCTAGCTTCAGGGAAACTATAACATATTATATATCAAATCGAAGCCCCGGACGTTAGCTTTCCAACGCAACTGGAACCGCGTCATTTGGACCTATGTAGCCGTTTGAGTGCGAAGAGGTCAGGCTGGACAGCTTAGCAATTTCTCCAACTTCTTGTATTCCTTCCACTTTTGCATGCTTCCATTTCATCCTCTGAGCCATTCCTGCCCTGTAATCTCTGAAATCACTTAACACACATATCAAGGCATCTAATGGTAATAAGAGAGGATTAATAATAGGCAAATATAAGATCAAAGAAGCATGTTTTCAATCAAAGCACATAATTAGGAAGGTAAATGTAAAACCATGCAAATAATATGAATAAGTGGGTAAAGAGTTAATAAAAACCACTCAATTGAGTACAAGATAAACCATAAAATAGTGGTTTATTAGCCACAGACAAAGTCGAATCCTCCGGATCAGAGAACACTGCTTCTTTGGATTCTAGCCTATACCATGGAGACCCTAATCTCCTCGAAAATCGGCTGAACCGGTGTCCCGAGAAGTTCCCAACGAAGTCATGGATTAACCGTCTGAGAGATGTATAAACATAGCTGTTCGCTCGTGCTTTTCCTTCCGAGTATTCACACGAACCTAAATAGACGCGGGTGTTTGTCAGGCACGTTCGTCTTAATGTGATGAACAGAGCTAATTTGTTAGATTATCCTATTTACCACGATGAAGATGGGGATACACATCTTAGAGATAGATCAAACAGGATCGAAGAAGAAACAGTAATACTTTTATTAATTCATAGGACTCAGCAGGGCTCCTCCCCTCAACCTAGGAGGTTTAAAAACTCAAACTGAAAGTAAAAAGAATTGTAAAACAAAAATAGGGCTGAATGATCTATGATGTCTCCTGTAAAATACACTTTAAATACTAAACAGATGACTAGTAAGGGTAAAGTGGTCTATTTAATGCTAAAATTCACTTCTAGGGCCTAGTTGGTGAGTGTTTGGGCTGAGCTTTGATGAGATCCATGTGCTATGAGGCTCCTTGGGCGTGGAACGCCAGCTAGAGGGTCCTCTCTGGGCCTTTGAACGCTGGGCTCTGCTCTTTGGGCGCTGGACGCCTGGAAGGGGGAAGGAAGCTGGCGTTGGATGCCAGTTTTGGGCCTTCTAATCCGAAGCAAAGTATGGACTATTATATATTTCTAGAAATCTCTGGAAGTCAGCTTTCCATAGCCATTGAGAGCGCTCCATTTGAATTTCTGTAGCTCCAGAAAAGCTCTTCCGAGTGCAAGGAGGTCAGATCCAGACAGCATCTGCAGTGCTTTCTCTGTTTGTGAATTAGACTTTTGCTCGATCTCCTCAATTTCAGCCAGAAATTACCTGAAATTTTACAAATCAGATCTGTACAGCATCTGCAGTGCTTTCTCTGTCTCTGAATCAGACTTCTGCTCCAACTCCTCAATTTTAGCCAGAAAATACCTGAAATTGTACGAAGACACAAAAACTCATACTAGAATCCAAAAATATGATTTTAATACTAAAACCTAATAAAACTCAATAAAAACTAACAAAAACTACTAAAAACTATATGAAAGTGATGCCAAAAAGCGTATATAATATCCACTCATCAGAAGGTCGCCTCCAGGTCAGTTCCAGCGTTGTTGTTGCCTGTTAGATTTGAAATCTCTATCCCGAGGGGCTAGTGTCCGATCGAAACCTTGTTGTGCAGCCTCTCGACGATTTGCTCGTACAACTGCCAACTTCTTTAAACATTCCTCCGCCAGATGACTCTTATTGACTAATTCAGCAAAGTTCCTAATCTCCATTGGACCCACTAAGGCTAACAACTCCTCTCTGAGACCTCCCTCATACTTAATACACTTCCACTCCTCATATTCTGCAAGATTTCCCTGGAACACCTTCAAAAATTGGCACAAGTCCTCGAATATCCAGGTGTACTCAGCCACCGTCATGCTTTCTTGGCTCAATTGCAGCAATTCCAACTCCTTGGCAGTGTGAGCGGATGAAGGAAAATACTTCTTGTAGAACTCAGTGCAGAAGTTAGCCCAAGTGATATCAGCGCATTCTTGTTCCAACAGCTGGCTCACTCCCTGCCACCAATGTTGTGCATTCCCCTTTAGTATATAAGTGTCAAACTTCACTTGTTATCCTTTAGGAACATGTTGCACTTACAGAGCCCGTTCCATGGTACAAAACCAATCATCTATCCCGGTCGGATTGGAAGTTCCAGAGAAATTAGGCAGATTAACTTTAAGGAAAAATGCCAAAGTCATTAGCCTTTCCCCCTTGAGTGAATTATTTTCCGACCGTTTCCATTTCCATGGCCGTTCCCATTACCGTTCCTCTGCTATCATTCCATTCTTTCCACTGCTCTATTGGTTGCAGCGATGAAATCACTCACAACTACAACCATTGGGTTCATAGATTTTAACAAGGCTGCCAGATCAAATGCCGGCTTGAAACTCGGACTCGCTTGACGTGGGCTACGATTGTTTGCAAACATCGAGGTTCTGTTAACACCAAATGATCAACGTTAAGGTGATCAGTCTTAACAGATCCAGTTTAAGTGCTAACATTTTCAAAATAAATGCTCACAGTCCATCATGCAAAATGTATCATTAGAGATATCCTAGCAGCATGGAAATACACAAGCAGAGCATGCAGTGAAACATGGTTAGTCCATCCCTAGGCTCTACCAACGATAAACTGCTCTAATACCATTTGTAACGACCCAGCTCCTAGCACGTCATGACCAATGCTAGCCGCCAGGCACTACTACACGGCTTTTCCTAAAGACTTTAGACCTTATATTAAATACATACATATGAGCCTGTAGCGCTAGTCGAGATCTCGTGTCAGACATATAGATATAAAAAAATAGGTAATTGTTAAATAGATAATATATACATGAAGCATAAAAAATACAGAAAACATAGTAATATCATACATATATGCCCGAAAGCTCATTTAGTACATTATAGTTCACACCGGGTTGTTTCGCTTATTCATGAAAATATTTATAGAGTCCATATTTAAACTAACAGGCCTCGACTCAAAAGAGTCACTCTAGTCTAGTACCTATTCTAACTTGTTTACATAGGTATTTACAAAAACACCTAACCCTCTAAAAGTCTATATAGAGTGAGGGAAAAGACTACTACTACTACTTGCTACTACTATAACTATTGCTGGACATCGATCTCTGGTAGCTGAAGAAACACAAAAGTGTTGTGTGGAAGTAAAAGAAGTCGCTCTGACCCTCCAGTAATGCTATTGCTACTCGCTAGTCCCAAGGCTAGAGACTCAAAGAAGATCTTGCCGGTTTGCATCTGCGGAATGGGGAAGTAAAGGGTGAGAATCTAGGGTTCCTAGCAGGATACTACATAGGAATCCTAAGGGGTTTCATAATTTAAGTCTAAGACTTTCTAGGTCGGTAAGTCACACAAACAAGTACAAGCACAAGTATATAGCAGAATAGTAAACAAACACGAAGTACAGGAAGTAGAGATAAATCACAATCACAGATAAATGCAGAAACCAAGTATGATGCGTGCCTGGTCCTATGCAGGCCATGAACTCATACGTCGGTTGACTATCCGCAACCCGACGTTACCTAGGAACTAGTCCTAGATATGGTTTTCCGATTGCGTCCATCCGTACATATGCGTTAATGTAGTTAAAAATACCACCAGTGCGTGACAACACGCAATCATCGCAAACTTGACATCATAATATACGCACAAAAGGGAAACAAAGTTTTAGCAGTCAGTGGATAATACCCGCCTCTAAACAACCTCAAGCATATTAAGGTTTACATTTTTTTTTCGCAGCATATCTCAATAAAATTCATCCCTAAGGGACTTCTCTACCCTTCTTTTTAAATAACTTGTGCCCGATCTTTTTTTAAAATTTCTCAGCCTTGTCATGTATTTTACCATTTTGCTCTTGGTATTTTTGTACATTTTCAATTTTATCCTTTTTGTACATAACTTCGTTTTTCTAGTTTTCTTTAGGCTTTTAGTGATGCTTTCACCATTAGCGTTATTACTTCAATATTTTACCCTCATATTTTTTTTGTAAAAGACCTTCTTACCCTTCAGTAAATTAATTATTAATTTTTAATTTTAACTTTATGCCTAAAATTACTAACATGCCCCTAAGTACTCTAGTTTTACCGTTTAACTTGATTTACCGTCAAAATGTTACCGGGTTAATACTAATATTTTTATATGACCAAATTATCTATAATAATTTTAGTTAATGCCAATTCTACCCTTAGGAACCTAAAAGATAATTTTATCCTTTATTAATTTATTTACTTATTCTAGTTACCGCTTTTTACCATTTTACTTCTAATTTTTACTAAAACTTTTATTTAGGCCCGAAACTTTATTATAAATATAATTTTGGATCACAAGTAAGAAGATTTGGGATCTCTAGGAGTCGTTTGCGGAATACTAGTCAGAAATTCGATTCGGAGTAAATTTTATCGTGTGGTAAAATAATTAATGGCTAAAATTTATACTTAAAGAAATAAATTATGAATGGATGGCTAATATTAATCTTGGGATACAATTACCAAGGTAGAAATCATTTTTACCACTGGTTTCAAAGTTTTCAGTTACAAGAGTTTTTTCTCGGCGCACGCATAACCGTCACTAAAAGTGAATTTCAGGCTCAAAAGTCTCTAATGAGAAAAATAAACCAATGGTAAGCAAATATTTATTATTTACTAGTCAAACTTGACTTAGGGGATTAATTACCCTCATAAAGTCAATTTTGACCTTATTAATTATCTTTTTCTATTTAATTTTTCATTTTTTTCTTTAATTTTGTTTTTTTATCATTGTGCTAGCCTCACTATTTCTTATTGGCTGTGGTTTAGAATTTTGAAAAATAAATTTTAAAATAGCCAGAAAAATCTGTTTACTGAAAATCGGGTTCTTACATAATTTGTAAGCCTCATAAAACTATAAGAGTCAAACTATGCTTGCGAAGAAAGTAAAAAAGTGTGCCGTCTGATATATAGAGTTAAAAAATAGAAATGAGATATATATATTATTATAAAAAAATTACTATTAAAATATTATCAATTTATTTTTTATTTTTAAATTAATCTAATTTTTAAAAATTATATTTTTAAGTTTATAAATACTCATTTCTCATTATTATTTAGATCGAATGGCATATTAACAAATGTTTTAGTTGAAAGGTTGGATTAAAAAATTCAAATACAAAGAGCAACTCTTAATATATTGAAAACTTGCTAATTTGTAAAAATTTGTGTAAACTCCCTTCCTAATATCTTAAAACTATTACACTACGTGTTTTAATACAATTTAATGTTATACAAAATATTAATTTGAATTTTTTTCATCCAATTATCTAAATAAAACATTTATTATTACAATTTAATTATATTTTTATACCCATAAAAAAGATAATTTTATATTTATAAATACCCATATCTCTAGAGATAGACTCAAGTTTAAAGGAGAGTGTAAGAACCGCGATTAATCGGACCGGTTAATTAAGTGGTTATATTGTCCAAATTTGATTCCGGAAAGTTAGAGTAAGAATTTGAGGTTTTAAACATCATTTTAAGACTCAGTGAGTCTTTCTAAGTCAGAAAATGTATTTTCTACGAAAAACCGTGAAAAATTGTAAACCGGCAGTTGAACCGGTTGAGCCGGTTCAAGTCTACCCGGTGCTGCGTAGGAAAAAGTGGAAATAGTCAAAAACCTTAGAAAAAAATTAGAAATGGAAAACCGGGCGTTAATTTTAAAGGTTTGGCTCGAAGTTAGGCCAAACGGGCTAAAAACGCTAACGAGTTGAACCGGACCCAAGTTGGGCCCAAACCCAACATATATAAAGGTTCATTTAATGAACCCTAACCTCATAAACACACACACACTTCAGAAATTGTGAAAGGGAGGAGAGGAAGAAGAAAACCCTATTCACCTCAATCTTCCCAAGCTCATATCTTGAGCTATAGAGCTCCGATTTGTGTGCCGTCAGCGGCTACGTGTTCCTTGTGAAGTGCTCTACAAAATCCATCCAAGAAACTCTAGAGGTAAGCTCAAAATCCTTCAAGTTATTCTCTTCAAAATTTCGGGTATCTAGGGCTTGAGGGCGCTGGCACAGGTTGTGCAAGTGAACAGATCTTTTTATGTTTTGACACCTGTGCATATGCACACCCCTGTGCATACGCACACTTTAAAAAATTTTCTGGGCGTGCGGACGCACACGCCTTGTTTCTCAAATTTTGCTTTGTTTTCAACTATTTCACCTTCCCGACGAGGTTGTAAGCTTCTATAATACCTTTTTAAGACTTTTTGGTATATTTTTGGGTGCTCAAACATGGGAAATGGTTTAAGGGTTTTAGACACTATTATTTGGAAAAAGTTAGCAAATGGAGTACTAGGTTTCTGTTGTACTGGGGAAGGTTTGATGATGTGTGATGAATGGTTGATGAATGAGATGTGGAAGCAAGGAACTGAAATGTGAAAGAACAGTGGTTGAAAAGAGTCGAAGACTCTGAATGAAGTGATGGATTCATCTTGTACTAAAAATGTCTTGAAAATCACTGTACCACTTTTCATTGAGATTATGAGACGCTATGCGCCCGGCAGGGGCCGAGGTTGGATCCCGCCTGTCGAGGTAGCGGCGGCGGCGTAAGGGCGGTGGTTTGTCCCGCTTGCGCTTAGATGTGAGGTCGGTGGCAATAGATCCCGTTCGCATCCCTTTGGATCATCAGAGCGTACAGGCGCAAAACCCTGGATAGTGATCCGAGCACTATATCTCGGGGGTTCCCACACCATGAATCCGAAGGGCAACGTCTCCATGGAGATGTGACGGGTTGGCAGTTGAACCGACAATGTGATATCACAGCTAGTAGGGTAGGCATTTATCATATGTATTTTCTACCTGTTTGTATGCTTTGCCGACTTGATATTGTTTTCCTTATCTATTTAACATGTCTAATTGCTAATTGTATTAATTTCTATATATGCCTCTACTTGTATTTTACTTGTATTGTATATACTTGTACTTTTTACTGGAGTTGAGGAGGTTCAAAAGGCGGTGGCAATGGGATCGCACGGCGGATTGGTTGGTGAAGGCTGTGGGACAGCGGTGTTTGATTAGAGTAGAAATTCCCTAAGATAGATTATCCTTTTATGGTACTACGGCTTAAGTTGTGTTAAGGAATTACATATTATGCTAATTTGGTTTAGAATGCTTTAAGTTTAATTCTTGTGATGGATATGGAATCTAGGATTGCCTTTGGCGTCCTGGGGTCTTATATCCTACATCACTGGGCATTGTTACCATACTGAGAACTTCCGGTTCTCATACCATATTTCTGTTGTGTTTTTTAGATGCAGGTCACAACCCACCTCAGTGAGTTGTCTGGTTGGTGACAGAAGTGGAGGATCCGAATACTTCTTTTGAGTCTTTGATGTATTTTGAATATGTCTCTCACCTTTGTATTTTGTTTCGCCTAGAGGCTTGTATTTGAGAGAACAAAACTTGTATAAGCTGCTTTTACTGTCTGGTCTCATATATGGTCTGTATATGGCTAGCCGGCTTAAACTCCACGAGTCGTGGCTAGCGTCTTATGATATTATACTATTATACTATGATGTTTTGTTATTCTATACCTGTTTCTTATGCTTTAAGTCAGTAGCTTTGTTAGTACGTTTTGCGCTTTTGAAATCCTGTTTTTGAGCTATATTCTTCATCGGGCTTCTAGATATTATTAATTCCTTCTATATACTATATGTAAAAGCTTAGAACTGTCGTAACCTTTGATTAACGTTTGCTTTACGACGCGAGGTAAGGCTTAGGCTAATTAGGGTATTACAGAGAGAGACACTTCCCCCGCTAAGTTTAAAAATAAAGTAATAATTCTATATATTTGTCCCTAATGTAATTATATTTTTCTCCCTACAAAAAATTTACAAAATTTTATTTTAAAATTTATGTTAAAAATAACTTTTTATTAAATTTAACAAGTAATATTTATTTTATTAACTTTAAACTTAAATTTTAAATTATTTTTTTTAAAATTAATTTTTAAATATTTAAATTCAATAATTTCTAAACTAATAAATCAGAAAATACAACACTAATTAACTCAAAAAATAATTAACGTAGATAATAACAAACTTAGAAAATTGACAACAATAAACAATAAGTCAATAAAATATTTAAAGGCCTCAATAATAAATCAAACAATTAACAATAATTAACTAATTAACTCAGAAAAATCTAGAAGGTATATTAACATTTAACCATCAAGTGATAAGAATAATACAACTACCAAGCCTTATTCCACTAAGAGAGATCAGCTATATATATCAAATACCATCATAATATCCTATCATAAACCATGTCTAAAGTTAAAAAATACTAAAATCTCAAGCTACAAAGACAATACTAATAATTAAGTTCAATATTTTAAGAAATAAACAAGGACTGCAAATTAGATGGATAAATTGAAAGTTGTTACTAACTCGATTACCAATGTTACATTGATTATGCTCGTCGTCTGCCGATGTCAAATGATATGAAGGTTGACTCAAGGTAATGTTGCTTAAGAAGTTATCTCCGTCCATCTCTTTTACTGATGGTCTTTATCTCTGTCCATCTTATCAAATTCCATACAAAAGTTATTATAACATAGTTATTGATCATGTGAATTCATTAACATAAATTCCGTGGTGTGATTTGGTCAAGAAATCAATTAGCAGAAATTTCGCTAGCTCAATGACCTTAGCTTGCAGAGCTGGTATAACTTTTAAGTTGAATTTCTTGAGAAGACATGATTCTTGGATACTTTTTTTAATTTCACCAAGTATATCACATATAATCCTAAATAAACATAAATAACAACTGCATATCATTTTTTTTAGAACTTAGAAGTAGGAAAAAATAAGGAACTCCACAAAATCCTAAGATAAGATTACATATAACAGTACTTGAAGTTGCGAGCTTATCTCAAAAAGATAGTCCATATTTTACCTATTCTCCAGATTTCTCACAACAAGAATCTCAAAAACATACTTCAGTGACTCGTAGCACTCTCGTATAGCATAAAATATGCACTTGTCTTTTGTAATTTTTTAGCAAGAATATCGTCCTTTCCCACAAAATATTTAGCAATGGTCAAAGCTGTAGAAACTAGTATATGTTGGAAAAAAAATTTTCAATGAAAAATGATGTAAAGGTGATATTTGCCGCATTAGTATCATAACATTTAAGTTAGAAGCATTACCTTATTTGCTAACAAGAAAATAGACTCAGCAAACCTTACGTGAAAAATGATATTAGAACAATAAACAAAAATCATAATAATAAACACAAAATCATCAAAAGAAAATTCAAAATCAGAATTATAAACAAAGTTCAAACATTCAATACATCAGCAATGTTTTTAACGCAAACTCAAGTAATAAACCCTTAACAATATAAAAACAATCACTTTCATTCTTTATGATATCAAAATGATAAACAGAAATCATAATAATAAATACAAAATCATCAAAACAAAATTCTAAATCAGAATTATAAACAAATTTTAAACACAGAATCATCAAAATAGAATTAAAAAAAATTCCTAAATCAAAACATAATTAAAACCCCCTAAATCTAAACAAATACATGAACTAAATCTGAAAAACAAATAATAGGAAGGGAGAGGACAACATACCTAGAGGGAGGAAGAAGGCAGCTCTGGCAAAGTGGTGGCGACGGTGACCAACCGGCAGGGTTGCATTATTAGGATTTTTTAAAAATAAATTAAAAAAATAATGGGAAGAAGGAGAAGATACCTGGAGGAAGGTAGGAGGCAGCTCCGGCGACACAATAGGGAGTAGCGGTGACAACGGTGCAGCAGTGGTGGCGGCAACAATGGCGGGAGGTGGTAGCCGATGATAGAGTGACCAACGCAGTCTTTGAACATTGTTGGTGGCGGCCGACGCCGGTGGAGGGGCTGCCAAAGGTGGTTTGTGGGGGAGAGAGAGAGAGGGAGAGAAAGAGAGAGCAGAAGGTTAGAGAGAGAGAGAGTAGTTCATAAATAAGGGGGAGAAGGTTCGTGGTCTGAATTTAAGGCAAGATTACCGTCAGATTTACTGACGAAAAAATCCGATGGTAATGTTTTGCGAAAGACCAAAACCAGTGTTGCACAAATCCGCCGGTAATGATCGCGCCATTTTTTCTTTTTTTTCTCTAATTATTACCAGTGAATTTACCATCGGAAAACCGAATCCGACGGTAATCTTTTTATCCGACGAATTTATTGCCAAATTTGTCGGTAAATCCACTGCTAATGTTTGGCGCTAAATCCGACGGTAAATTAGTTAGAATAACAAGTTATTTATAATTTAATTAAAAGGTTCTAAGTTCAAGTTTTATAAAAAACAAAAATATCTTTTTATAAATTATATATAATGAAAAATATTTTAAGAATGAAAGTGTTCACTAACTCTTTTTAATTTTCATATTTCCATTATATTTTTAGTATAATTAACAATGTTTAATAAAATTTATTTTAGTATATATATTTTTTCCTGACTCTTAAAATTATCTGGGTCTATCACTCCATACTTCTGATATCTCATTTACATTGTAAATGAATTAATTATGAGTATGTCAATTTTCATGAATCACAGTGCACCCGTGTTATTTACTTAAAATTTATGTCTATAAATGCGATAAGTAATAGGATACAAAAATGAAAATGATGTCCATACCTATACCGATAAATAAAATATTTATTTAAAAAAATTTCTTTTGTTCCAGCATAGAAAAAGCTCAACCATAATTGAAATAACAGTCTTTGTTCACACTGAGTTATACGACCTGCACCAAGCAAGCCCATTAGCTGCAACCTAGTCAAAGCCAACTTTAACATGGTCGATGATCTCTCTCATCATTTAGCCACATGGCTACTGCTCATTCACTACCCCTCGTGTCATTCTATTAAATTACAAAGATGTTTTCAGAATTACGTGTCACACGTGAAGGCAAAGGTTTTAATTATTTTAAAACTTTTTCAACATCATTCAAGGCCATATCAATTAGAAATTGAAAATCTTAATTAAAAACCCAAAAGCATATATCCTCAGTTCGTAGTTGCATTAGTCGAAACTTCTCCTGTCACCAGTGCTGAGATTCACCAATCAACTGATATACCACAAACTCCACGAACTGGTTTACCGGAACATGTTGAGCTCGTAACGCATTGGCTAGGTTAATCATCCTCACTATCTCTCCACGAGTTACCATTTGGGTCCTGTCTACACTAAACAATCGATATTGAGGTGATCAGTCTCAATATCTCATGCCTAGTGCTTTAATTATCCCCAAAGGCACTCACAAACAAGCATGTTATGCATATCAAGCAGATAATCTAAAAAGCATGAAAGAAAAATGACCTAAAGTGTGCAATGAAACACAATCGGTCCATCTCTCAGGCTCACGAGGACAAACCGCTCTGATACCAAAAATCTAACACCCTGTTACTTTAAGCTTAACTTTAACTGTAAAGCAAAGGATAACAAAGTGCTATGACAGTTCTAAAGATTATTATATATATAATAATCAAATTAATGAGCTATATATATATATACAAAAAGAGAACTAGTCCCAGCCTGCGGAGTTTAGGCCAACTAGTCAAACTAAAATGCAAAAGAGTTTTGGAAGTTTAAAACCGCTTATACAACTTATCTCTCAAGGTGGGTTGCGACCCGCATTTGGAAAACAATAACATATGGTATGAGAACCGGAGGTTCTCAGTATAGTAACAGTGCCCAATATATAAGATGTAAGGTTTCGGGACTCCAAAGGCAATCCTTGAACTTCACACCGATACAGATATTTTAGCTTAACATAAATAATTAACTTAAATCGTAAACATGGTGTTCTCACTGAAGGGGTTTCTAATTAACCTAGCACCGCTGTCCCACAGCCTTCGCTAGCCTAACCTTCTTATGATCCCATCGCCACCACCTATCGAACCTCCTCAATCCCAGCAGAAAACACAAGTAATGCAGACAAGTAAAGCACAAGTAAAGTACATGTACAACAAGTAGAACAATTAGCAAGTAAACATGTGGTTCATTTAGGCATAATAGAAATTAGGCAAAGCAAAAAAATAGGTAGAAGATGCATATGATGAATGCCTTTTTTTATTGGCTTGTGATATCACTTGTCGGTCTATCAATGCCAACCTGACACATCCTCCCAGACGTAGCCTTTCTGCTACACCAGGGATATACTGTCCTGCACACACTCATACTTAACCCAAGGATATAGTGCCTGGCACACTTGCATGCTTAACTCAAGGATATAGTGCCTATCACACTCTTGCAGCAGAAAAGATTATCAATCATCATTCAACCCAGGGATATAGTGCCCTGCACACTATCGTACTTAACCCAAGGATATAGTGCTTGTCACACTCTCAATATTCAACAGGTTCATGATTCCTTTCTGAGTTCTCAACTCATCTTAACCATGATCAGTTTCCATTTTCTTGAATTTACCTTCAAATATCATCACCTTTTAAGTCCTCTTAGTCACCCCCAATATAGTATTCCGCCCGCTTACCTACAACTTTAGAAACCTAAGTCTCCGTCTTCTAAACTCATGACCAAAAGAAATACCCCTTTTTAATTTGCTTATTGTATTCTCCCTTGATTCAAAGTCTAAAATACTAGCAAAAGATTTTAAACAAATGTTACAGAAGTTTGCAAGCTTGCCGGGAAGAAAAACAATTAAAAATAGGGTTTTAGATGAAAAACAGGGCTTGTGCATATGCATAGGGGTGTGCATATGCACGCCTAGAAGAGTTTTCTCAACTTGCGCATACGCATAGAGGGGTACGTACACACACAAAGTAAAAATTTCTATTTTGTGTGTACGCATAAATACGTGTGGACGCACTCAACAGAAGGCTCTTCCCAGCTTGTGCGTACGCATGATGTTGTGTGTACGCACAACTTGCAAATTTCACAGGGTGTGCATGCGCACACCCCTTGTGCGTATGCACGAGTCACAACATGCGTTCTATTCGTAGCGTAGCCACAAGTGTGTGCGTGGGCATACAAATCAGAACTTACAATTTCCTGCAACATCACAGAATTCAGATTTTTGACACCAACTTCCAATGATCATATATTTTTCTACAAAATTCCGATTTCCACGAATTCTATACCCTTTTAAACCTCTTTGAATTATCTTTAATTTGATACAAAATTCAATCAATTTCAAAAATCGAGAGTTAAGATATGATCCGCCAAAGTTGGCCAAAAATCCGTTGTTACCAAAAACTTTTAAAACTCAATTTTACCAACACTCTCAATTCAAAACCAAATATTCACAACCCAATGATACCCAAATCACTCAAGAATCCATACCAAACATTCCTCAATTATATCAGTTATTCAATCATCTAAACCATTTAACACTCACCTCATCTAACTCTAAATTCAACCTAAAATCACATCAAAATTCCTCAATACCACCATTCAATATTTCCAACCATCATCAATGCTACATATATCAAATCTTTCATCCAATTAGTCCCATTAACATCAATCAATTCATTCAAACCTCCTCAATAATTTGTTTTTAACATGAAACATAATAACTAATAATTAATATCATAATCAACATTCATCTTCAAATATCAACACCCACCATCATCAAAGTCATCATTGTCATCAATAATAATCATTTTACCAACATATATATATATATATATATATATATATCATCACATGCAAACTTATTCAACTTATTCCATCCAAACCACCATCAAGCATAACATGTACATAGAAAAAATCATACAACCACATCATTCAAACCTATCTTAAAGGCCACTAGCCTAAGTGTCCGAAAATATTACATATTACATAAAAGAAACCGAAACCATACCTTGGCCTATTCCCAAGATACACCAAACAACAAAATGAAGCCACCAAGCTCGATCCGAAAGCCTCAAACCAACTCCAACAAACACCGAAAATCAATCTAACATCATACAGCATACGAACATCAAATTTGGGGTTCACAAAAACAACTAAACACAAGGGTTTGAAGAGACCTTACCTTACCCAACGAGATTAGAGGCAAAACCTAACAATATTCCAATGCTAGATCACCCGTAAATAACCAAAATCACAAAATATACTCAAAAATCAAACGAAAAAAATGCAAAATTACTTAGGGAAGAAAACTGGAGCAGGAGACGTGAGTTCTTACTAGCAAAGCTTTGTTAAAAATGACGGGCTCGACAAGAGCAACGCGTGGCCTTAAATGGCTCATCAATCAGAAATTTGTAGCTCAAGTTATGGCCAAATGAAGGAGGAGATGAATAATGAAATCCCATTCTCTCTTCCTCTCTTCACTTCAGCGCCCCTTTCTTTGTTTCTAGGGTAAAATGAGCTGAATGCTCATTGATTGGTACTTATATATGTTGGGCTTGGGCCCTACTTGGACCCGGTCCAACCCGTTAGCGTTTTAGGTCCGTTGGCCCACTTTGGGCAAAAACCTTTAAGATTAGTGTCCGGTTTTCAATTCTAAATTATTTTTTTGTCCTTTCAAAACAATAAATTCAATTTTTAAAATCCTATTTTTTTCTCCGTATGCGGTTCCGGTCAGACTAGGGCCGATATGCATTTTTACAAAAATTTTCTGTAAAGGATACATTTTCCTACGTAGAAAAATTCATTGAATTCAAATTTCACCTTTTCATTTTCAAAATATCATTTCTATATTTTTGAACCTATTCTAGATAATTAAATTATTATTTTATTAAAATAGTTATTCCGGTTCCTACATTCTCCCCTCCTAATTAGAAATTTTGTCCCTAAAATTCTATTTGCTTGATATATCCTCCACGAAGCATTCTACTACCAACGTTGTCAACCCAAACAAGTCGTCAAAGCCTCTCGTCCATCATAGTTCTACCGTGTCAATGTTTCCTCTCACATTTCGCTACGTCACCTTGATTATTCGTCACTAATAACTCAAATTACTCCACTACATCGAACGGAAAATTTCATTTAAACCAAATATCACTTTTATAATATTTTCCAAAACCTTCAAAACAAGTTCAATCTAAACCAGTTCAATGTCAAAGCTTTTTCAAAAACACTCAAATTATTTATTCTTAAATAATTACTTTAAATTCATTAAAATCCTTAGATAATAGCTTTTCAATTTGAATCCCTTTCGATAAGTTAAATTACAACCCAAATTCACAATTTAATAAAATCATAGAACTCACTTTTCTTTTAAACCAAGAGTTCCAACCTAGTTTTAAAACCAAATCATTTAAATGAAAAGTTCCAAACTAAATTTTAAAATTATTCTAGACTTTAAAAATTTTTCAACATGATTGAAGCCCATATCGATTAAAAATTGAAAATCTTAATTAAAAACCCAAAAGCATATATCCTTAGTCCGTAGCTGTATCAGTCGAAACTTCTCCTGCCACCAGTGCTGAGCCTCACCAATCAACTAATATGCCATAAACTCCATGAACTGGTTTTTCGAAACATGTTGAACTCGTAACGCATTGGCTAGGTCAATCATCCTCACTATCTCTCTATTAACGTGATTGACCTTATCCGCTAGGTACCATTTAGGGTCCTGTCTACATTAAACAATTGATATCGAGGTGATCAATCTCAATATCTAAAGCCTAGTGCTTCAATTATCCCCAAAGGCACTCACAAATAAGTATGCTATGCATATCAAACAGATAATATAAGAACTCACGTTTTCACGTAAAATTGTTTTAATAAAGCAATTTTAGTGGCCGAAGTAGATTCAAAATTTAGAAGTTTTAATTTGAAAATAAAAATGTGAAATTTGATTTCAGTGAATTTTTCTGAGTGGGAAAATGTTTTTTTTTCTTGAAAAGTTTTTGTAAAAATGCGTACTAGCACTTAAGCTGGCAGTACCGGCTCTAGTCTGTCCAGTACCGCGTATTTTAGAAAATAAGATTTTGAAAAATTGACTTACTGTTTTGAAAGGGGTAAAAATAATTTAGAATCGAAAATCGGACACTAATCTTAAAGGATTTGGCCCAAAGTGAGCCAAAATGGACTAAAAACGCTAACGAGTTAGACCGGGCCCATTTTTAATGAGTTTCAGCTCATTTTTACCCTTTTGAGAGAGGAGAGGCACTGAATAGAGAAGAGAGGGGAGGGGGATATGTTACTATTCATCCTCCACTTCCGGGAGCCATAACTTGAGCTATGGACCTCCGATTGATGAGCCGTTTGTGACCACGCGAAGCTCTCAATGAGTTCTTCCTTTCTATATAAAGAAACTGGGTAAGAAATTGCTGTTCAATCCCCAGTTTCCAGCCCAAGATTTTGCGCATTTTTATGTTTGGGTTTTGAGTAGATTTTGTGGTTTTGGTTGTTTAGGTGATCTCCAGTAGCAAGTAATTGTTGGATTTTACCCCTACTCTCATTGGATAAGGTAATGTTTCACTAAACACTTGTGTTTAGTTGTTTTGTGTATCTTAGATTTTGAATTTGGTGATATATGTGTTGTTAGTTTGAGCTTCGATGTTTATTAGAGTTGGTTGAGGCTTTGGATCAAGCTTGGTAGATTCGTTTTGGTGTTTGGTACGTTTGGGAATCGGCCAAGGTATGGTTTCGGTTTTCTTTATGTAATATGTAATGTTTCTGGACACTTAGGCTAGTTGACCCTAAGATAGGATTGAATATGTTAATGTTTGTGATATATGTTTGATGATGAGATTGAAAGAAATGTATGTGTTGGAGCATGATGTGTGATGAATATGCATGAGAATTATTGTTGATGTTGCTAAATAATATGGATTGTTGATGAATGTGTGAATTATTATTTTTGAGGAGTGTTGTTGTTATTGTGGACAAATAATGATGGATATTAATGTGGTAGTGGTGTTGTGTAGAAAGAATTGGAATAATAATGATAATGATTATATAATTTGATGATGATTGTTGGTATTTTAGTGATTATGAAGGTTGATAATGAATGTTGAGATTTGTTATAGTTGTTGAGAGTTGTTGGTATTATTAATGATTATTGATGAGTTGTGTCGGTGGGTGTTGAGATTGGAAGATGGATGTTGATGATGATTTTGGTTGTTGGTTATTGTGGTTGATGAGTTTTATGATAGATTTGGTTAACATTATATATTGTTTGGTGATAAATTGCTGGAATTAATGATGATTTATAGTGGTTGTTGGTGTCAGTTGGTTGAGGATGCTTGATGAATTGATTTTGTAAATGTTGTTAAATAATGATGTTGAGGTTGATGTATATTGAATTTGAATGAATGTATATTGTTGATTATTGGTATGGAGCATGAATGAGTTGTTGATGGAAATGGATAGTGAAAGAATGATGATTGGTGAAGGTGTTGGTGGGGATTGATTATTGTGTTTTATATTTGATGTCTGGATTGATGAGTGTTGAAGCATTTGATAATTTGAGATATTAAATGTTGGATTTGGTATAGTTGAATAATAATGGAAATGGTGAGAAGTCATGTTGATGTTAATAAGGTTAATGAAAATTTGAAAAATATGAACTAGGTTGGGTTTAGACTTGTTGATTGGTTTAGAAGGTTGTGTGATTGAGAAAATGGTTGAAGTAGTGTTTGGTTTGAATTTTGGTCTGTTTTGGTATTCTTCGAAAAGTTAGCGGACGGAGGCTTAGGTTCCTGGCATTTTGGGGATGAGTTTGGTTGAGAGAGAGGAAGACTAGTGAACTTGATAAGTACTGACAGTGAAAGTGAGAAAGTGATGGACTAACGAGTTCAGAATGGAATCAAGAACTGACGATGGTACTATGAGCTTGATGGATATGGAAGGAAAGTATGCAGGGCCTATATCCCTAGCATAGCAGATTTCTCTACTGCATGAGTAGATGTTGTTGAAAGTGATTCGAGATGGAAAATGGTGCTATCTGGTGATGATTTGAGGACGAAGAAGTTATTGGATTGTTGTTAAGAGTGGGCGGGGCCTATATCCCGGCGTAGCAGATTTCTCTGCTGCATGACCAGTTGTTGTTGAGAGTGTGCGGTGCCTATATCCCCGGCGTAGCAGATAGTTCTGCTGCATGATTTGTTGTGGTTACTTCCTTCTCTGCTGCATGAAGTGTGCGGGGTCTATATCCCTGGCGTAGTAGACTCCCTACAACATGAGTGTGACGGGCACTATATCCCTGGCGTAGCAGAAGAGTTGCTGTATGAGTGTGCAGGGCATTATATCCCTGGCGTGGCAGAAAAGGCTACATCCGGGAGGATGTGTCGGGTTGGCATTCACGGACTGACAGGTGATATCACGAGTTAATAGGATAGACATTCATCATATGCGTCTCTTATGTACTTGGGTTTGCCTAATTGTATAATATGCCTACTTGCTTCCTGAATTAATTGTTATATATGATTATTACCTGTGTATTACTTGCTTGCATTAAATGTGTTTGTCTGGTGTTGAAGAGGTTAGGTAGGCGGTGGCGATGGAATCGCACGGAGGTTAGGGTGGTGAACGCTGTGGGATACAACTGTGTGATTAGTATTAGTTAGAATTCCCCTAAGTTTAGATAACCCGGTTTATGGTTTAAGTTTCATATTTATTTATTTTATTCTAAACTTGAATATCGGTTTAGTGTGAAGTTCTAGGATTGCCTTCGGCGTCCCGAGGCCTTACATCTTACATCATTGGGCACTGTTACCATACTGAGAACCTCCAGTTCTCATTCCATACCTTGTTGTTGTTTTTCAGATGCAGGTCATAATTCACCTCGGTGAAACTGCAGATATGGTGACAGAGCGGAATATGGTTTCTTCCTGGTTTATTTCTGTTTTATTCTGTTGTATTAGTTTCTTCACCTTTTCTGTTTTATACTTTATAGCCTTAGAGGCTTACTTGAGAGATAAGTTGTATAAGCTATTTTAACTCCAAAATTGTATATGTCTGTATATAACTAGTCGGCTTAAACCCTGCAAGCTGTGGCTAGTTCCATATGATTATTATATTCTTATATTGTATCTACATATATATGTTTCATTCTTTTACATCTAAACCTTGTGTCTTGTGCGTTAGCTTCGTGTGAACGTTTCGCGCTTTTGTAAATCTGTCTTTGAACTTATTCCTACATCAGGCTTCTAGAATATATTATTTCCTTCTATATAAATATGTATAAGCCTTAGAACTGTCATAACCTCAGATTAACCTTTGCTTTATGGCTAGAGGTAAAGTTTAGGGTAATTGGGGTGTTACATTTAGTAGTATCAGAGCGGTTCGTCCTCGTGAGCCTGAGGGATGGACCGATTGTGCTTCGTTGCACACTCTGGGTCATTTTTCTTTCATGCTATTTTGGATATCTGCTTGATATGCATAGCATGCTTATTTGTGAGTGCCTTTGGGTATAATTGAAGCACTCAGCTTGAGGTATTGAGACTGATCACCTCAATATCGATTGTTTGGCGTAGAAAGGAAACCCGAATGGCAACTCGCGGATGAGGTCGATCACATTAACGGAGAGGTAGTGAGGATGACCAGCCTAGTTAATGTGTTTCAAGCTCAACATGTTCAAGAGGGCTAGTTCGTGGAGTTTGCAGCATATCGGTTGATGGGTACGGCTCAGCACTAGGGGCAACGGAAGTAACGACGGATGCTTTTGCGGTTTTTAATCATGATTTTCCATTTCTAGCCAGTATGGTTTTGAACCTTATTGAAAACGTTTTTGAGGTTTCAAATGATTTTCAAAGTTGGTTTGGAACCTTGGTTTAAATGATTTAGTTTTGAAAGTTAGTCGGGGCTCTTGGTTTAAATGACATGGTTTAAAAAGAAAAGTGAGTTCTTCGAATTATGTTCATTTGTGAATTTGGTTTCCAAATTATCTTATCGAAAGGAATTCCAACTGAAAATTTTTTATTTAAGAAAATCGTGATTTCAAGTGTTTGACTTACGAAGAAATAATTTTGACTCCTTTGAAAAAGCGTTACCAAGGAATACGTTTAGATTGAATTTGTTTTAAAGGTTTTAAAAAGTATTACAAAATTGGTATTTGTTTTAAGAAAAACTTTGGATGCGTAATGACGATAATCAGAGTGAAGCAGCGGAAGGAGAAAGGGAACATCGCCACGGTAGGACGATTTGATGGGGATATATCGCGTAACTCGGATTTTCGAGGAAGAAAATCTTTTTAAGGAGGGGAGGATGTAAGAACCCGCGTTTTCACGTAAAATCGTTTTAATAAAGTAATTTTAGTGCTCGGAGTAGATTCAGAATTTAGAATTTTTAATTTGAAAATAAAAATGTGAAATTTGATTTCAGTGAATTTTTCTGAGTGGGAAAATATTTTTTTCAAAAATTTTTTGTAAAAATGCGTACTGACACTTAAGTGGCAGTACCGGCTCTAGTCTTTTCAGTACTACGTATTTTGGAAAATAAGATTTTGGAAAATTGACTTATTGTTTTGAAAGGGGTAAAAATAATTTAGAATTGAAAATCGAACACTAATCTTAAAGGATTTGGCCCAAAGTGGGCCAAATGGACTAAAAACGCTAACAGGTTAGACTGGGCCCAAACCGGGCCCAAGGCCTTCATTTTTACCCTTTTGAGAGAGGAGAGGCGCTGAATAGAGAAGTGAGGGGAGGGGGATAATGTTACTATTCATCCTCCACTTCCGGGAGCTATAACTTGAGCTACGGACGTATGATTGACGAGTCATTTGCGGCCACGCGAAGCTCTCGACAAGCTCTTCCTTTTTATTTAAAGAAACCTGGTAAGAAATTGCTGTTCACACCCCAGTTCCAGCCCTAGATTCTGCGCATTTTTATGTTTGGGTTTTTGAGTAGATTTTGTGGTTTTGGTTGTATAGGTGATCTCTAGTAGCGGGTAATTATTGGATTTTACCCTTACTCTCGTTGGATAAGGTAAGGTTTCACTAAATCCTTGTGTTTAGTTGTTTTGTGTATCTTAGGTTTTGATTTTGCTGATATATGTGTTGTTAGTTTGGGCTTTGGTGTTTGTTGGAGTTGGTTGAGGCTTTGGATCAAGCTTGGTGGCTTCATTTTGGTGTTTTGTGCTTTTGGAAATCGGCCAAGGTATGGTTTTGGTTTTCTTTATGTAATGTGTAATGTTTCTGAATACTTAGACAAGTTGACCCTAAGATAGGATTGAATATGTTGATGTTTGTGATATATGTTTGATGATGAGATTGAAAGAAATGTATGTGTTGGAGCATGATGTGTGATGAATATGGATGAGTATTATTATTGATGTTGCTAACTAATATGGATTGTTGATGAATGTGTGAATTATTGTTTTTGATGAGTGTTGTTGTTATTGTGGACAAATAATGATGGATATTAATATGGTAGTGGTGTTGTGTAGAAAGAATTGGAATAATAATGATAATGATTATTTGATTTGATGATGATTGTTGGTATTTTAGTGATTATGAAGGTTGACGATGAATGTTGAGATTTGTTATGGTTGTTGAGAGTTATTGGTATTGTTAATGATTATTGATGAGTTGTGTCGGTGGGTGTTGAGATTGGAAGATGGATGTTGATGATGATTTTGATTGTTGGTTATTGTGGTTGATGAGTTTTATGATGGATTTGGTTAACATTATATATTGTTTGGTGATAAATTGTTGGAATTGATGAGGATTTGTAGTGTTGTTGGTGTTGGTTGGTTGAGGATGCTTGATGAATTGATTTTGTTAATGTTATTAAATAATGATGTTGAGGTATGATGTATATTGAATTTGAATGAATGTATATTGTTGATTATTGGTATGAAGCATGAATGAGTTGTTGATGAAAATGGATAGTGAAAGAATGATGATTGGTGAAGGTGTTGGTGGGTGATTATTATGTTTTATATTTGATGTTTGGATTGATGAATGTTGAAGGGGTTGATAATTTGAGATATTAAATGTTGGATGTGGTATAGTTGAATAATGATGGAAATGGTGAGAAGTCGTGTTGATGTTAATAAGGTTAATGGAAATTTGAAAAATATGAACTAGGTTGGGTTGACACTTACTGATTGGTTTAGAAGGTTGTGTGATTGAGAAAATGGTTGAAGTAGTGTTTGGTATGAATTTTGGGCTGTTTTGGTATTCTTTGAAAAGTTAGCGAACGGAGGCTTAGGTTCCTGGCGTTTTGGGGATGAGTTTGGTTGAGAGAGAGGAAGAGTAGTGAACTTGATGAGTATTGACAGTGAAAGTGAGAAAGTGATGGACTAACGAGTTCGGAAAGGAATCAAGAACTGACGATGGTACTATGAGCTTGATAGATATGGAAGGAAAGTGTGTAGGGCCTATATCCCTGGCGTAGAAGATTTCTCTGCTGCATGAGTAGATGTTGTTGAAAGTGATTTGAGATAGAACATGGTGATATCTGGTGATGATTTGAGGACAAAGAAGTTATTGGATTGTTGTTGAGAGTGTGCGGGGCCTATATCCCGGCGTAGCAGATTCTCTGTTGCATGATAAGTTATTGTTGAGAGTGTGCGGGGCCTATATCCCCAGCGTAGCAGATTTCTCTGCTGCATGACCAGTTATTGTTGAGAGTGTGCGGGGCTTTTATCCCCGGCGTTGCAGATATTTCTGCTGCATGATTTGTTGTGGTTACTTCCTTCTCTACTGCATGAAGTGTGCGGGGTCTATATCCCTGGCGTAGTAGACTCCGTACTACATGAGTTTGCAGGGCACTATATCCCTGGCGTAGCAGAAGAACTGTTGTATGAGTGTGCAGGGCACTCTATTCCTGGTGTGGCAGAAAAGGCTACATCCGGCACGATATATCGGGTTGGCATTGACGGACCGACAAGTGATATCACGAGCCAATAGGATAGACATTCATCATAGGCATCTCTTATGTGCTTGCTTGCTTTGACTACTTGGGTTTTCTTAATTGTAAAATATGCCTACTTACTTCCTGAATTAATTGTTATATATGATTATTACATGTGTATTACTTGCTTGCATTAAATGTGTTTGTCTGGTGCTGAGGAGGTTAGGTAGGCGGTGGTAATGGGATCGCACGGAGGTTAGGGTGGTGAAGGCTGTGGGATACAGCGGTGTGATTAGTATTAGTTGGAATTCCCCTAAGTTTAGATAACCCGGTTTATGGTTTAAGTTTCATATTTATTTATTTTATTCTAAGCTTGAATATCGGTTTGTTTTGAAGTTCTAGAATTGCCTTTGGCGTCCCGGGGCCTTATATCTTACATCATTGGGCACTGTTACCATACTGAGAACCTCCGGTTCTCATTCCATAGCTTGTTGTTATTTTTCAGATGCAAGTCATAATTCATCTCGGTGAAACTGCGGATATGGTGACAGAGCAGAGTATGGTTTCTTCCTGGTTTATTTCTGTTTTATTCTGTTGTATTAATTTCTCTCACTTTTTTATGTTTTAGACTTTATAGCCTTAGAGGCTTACTTGAGAGATAAGTTGTATAAGCTGTATTAACTCCAAAATTCTGTATGTCTGTATATAACTAGTCGGATTAAACTCCGCAAGCTGCGGCTAGTTTCATATGATTATTATATTCTTATATTGTATCTACATATATATGTTTCATTCTTTTACATCTAAACCTTGTGTTTTATGCATTAACTTCGTGTGAATGTTTCGCGCTTTTGTAAATCTGTCTTTGAACTTATTCTTACATCAGGCTTCTAGAATATATTATTTCATTCTATATAAATATGTATAAGCCTTAGAACGATCATAACCTCTGATTAACCTTTGCTTTACGGCTAGAGGTAAAGTTTAGGGTAATTGGGGTGTTACAGATAACCTAAATATCATGAAAGAAAAATGACCCAGAGTGTGCAATGAAACACAATCGGTCCATCCCTTAGGCTTATGAGGACGAACCACTCTGATACCATAATGTAACACCCTGTTACCCTAAGCCTTACTTCTAGCTGTAAAACAAAGGATAACAAAGTGTCACGACAGTTCTAAAGTATATAATATATATATTTATCCAAGAATTTATATAACTAGGAGGCCGATGAAGGAGTAAAGCACAAAGTCGCATAAAACAGAATTACAAAACGCGAAGTGTTAACACACAATAACTAAATGCGTAGATACGAACAGAATAAGATATAATACATATAATGTAAGAACCGCAGCTAATTAACTGCCTAATTAGTTAGCTAATATTGCCCAAAATAGGATCCAAAAATTTAGAATGAGAATTTGAGGATTTAAATATGATTTTTGGATTTAAGACTCTTCGACTTATTTTCGGGCATTGAAACATGGGAAAGGTCTTAGGAGAAATTATTTGGTATTTCTTTGAAAAGCTAGAGAATGGAGGCTAGGTTTCTGGTGTACTGAGGATGGATTTGGTGGACCGAGAAGGACAAAAGATGTATGAATTGAGAAAGTGACGAACTAATGAGTTCGGAATGGAAATGTTGAATTGACAGTGGTTGAGATGAGTCGAGGACTCGAAAAGAGATGATGGATCCATGATATACTAAAAATGTTTTCTGAAAAATCACTGATATATCATTTTATACTGAGATTGTTGAGATGCCACGCACCCGGTAGGGACGGTGATTAATCTCGCCTGTCGAGGTAGCGGCGGTGGCGTAAGGACGGTGGTTAATCCCGCTTACATTGAGATGTGAAGTCTGTGGCAAGAGTATCCCGCTCGCATCCCTTCGGATCAATAGAGTGTGTAGGCACAAAATCCTGGACGGTGATCCGAGCACCATATCTCGGGGGTTCCCAATGATGATTCCGAAGGGCAACATCTCCATAGAGATGTATCGGGTTGGCAGTTGAACCGACAATGTAATATCACAGCCAATAGGACAGGCATTCATCATATGCATCTTCTATCTGTTTGTTTGCTTTGCTGACTTGTAATTGTATGCCTAATTGTATAACATGCCTAATTGCTTTCTTGAATCACTTGCCTTATATGCTTCTACTTGTGTATTACTTACATTGTAATTACTTGTGTTTTCTACTGGGATTGAGGAGGTTCGAAAGGCGATGGCAATGGGATCGCATGGAGGATAGGTTGGTGAAGGCTATGGAACAGCAGAGAACTATTAGCCTAGAAAATTTCTTAAGTTAGATTGCCCCTTAAGGTATGTTAAGTTTTTAAGTTATGTTAAGGATTTATATATGCTTTACTGTTTTAGTTATGCCTTAAGATGAATCTTGTGATGGATATGAAGTTCTAGGATTGCCTCTAGCATCCCGGGGTCTTGTATCCTACATCACTGGGCACTGTTACCATGCTGAGAACCTCCGGTTCTCATACCATATTCTGTTGTTGTTTTTCAGATATGTCGCAACCCACTTCGGTGAGTTGATTTGGTGGTGACAGAGCGGAGGATCCCTATCCGTTTGGGAGTCTTTTGATTTCTTTTGTATATCTCTCACTTTTGTCTTTTGCTTTTGCCTAGAGGCTTGTATTGAGAGAGAAAAATTTGTATAAGCTACTTTAAACTTTAGATTCTATTTTGTCTGTATATATGGCTACCTGGCTTAAACTCCGCGAGCTGTGGCTAGGTTCTTACACTATTATACTCCTATCTTTTGCTATATTATATCTATATCTTGTGCTTTAAGTTAGTAGCTACGTTAGTACATTTTGCGCCTTTTAAATCCTATTTTTGGAGCTATATTCTTCATCGGGCTTCTAGATTATATTAAATCTTTCTATATATGATATGTATAAGCTTAGAACTATCGTAACCTTTTGATTGACCTTTGCTTTACGATGCGAGGTAAGGCTTAGGCTAATTAGGGTGTTACATATAAAACCTTGTAGATAGCTCCAGGATACACAAGGTAATAATTAAAATAAACAATATATATATATATATATATATATATATATATATAAGTATGATATATCAAAAAGAGGACTAGTCCCAGCCTGCAGAGTTTAAACCGACTAGTCAAAATGAAATACAAAAGAGTTTTGGAAGTTTAAATAGCTTATACAACTTATCTCTCAAATCAAGCCTCTAAGGCCATAAAGAATAGAAAATAAAAGGTGAGAGAATAACTACAACAAAAGTAAAGTAAAATAAAGCATAAAAAGATCACCCTCCGCTCTGTCACCATAATCGCAAACTCACCAAGGTGGGTTGAGACCTGTATCTAAAAAGCAACAACAACATATGGTATGAGAACCAGAGGTTTTCAGTATGGTAACAGTGCCCAATATATAAGATGTAAGGTTCTAGGATGCCAAAGGCAATCCTAGAACTTCACACCGATACAGATATTCAAGCTTAACATAAATAATTAACTTAAACTGTAAGCAGGGTGTTCTGACTTAAGGAATTTATAACTAACATAGCACCATTTTCCCACAGCCTTCACCAGCCTAACCTCCATGCGATCCCATCTCCACCGCTTACCAAACCTCCTCAATCCCAGCAAAAAACACAAGTAATGCAGACAAGTAAAGCATAAGTAAAGTACATGTACAACAAGTAGAACAATTAGCAAGTAAACATGTGATTCATTTAGGCATAACAGAAATTAAGCAAATCAAGCAAACAGGTAGAAGATGCATATGATGAATGCCTTTCCTATTGGCTCGTGATATCACTTTTTCGTCTATAAATGCCGACCCGACACATCCTCCGGGATGTAGACTTTTTGCCACACCTCGGATATAGTGCCCTGCACACTCTCATACTTAAACCCAAGAATATAGTGCCTGGCACACTTGCATGCTTAACCCAAGAATATAGTGCCTGACACACTCTTGCAGCAGAAAAGGTTATCAATCATCATTCAACTCAGGGATATAGTGCCCTATACACTATCGTACTTAACCCAAGGATATAGTGCTTGGCACACTCTCAATATTAAACAAGTTAATCATTCCTTTCTGAGTTCTCAACTCATCATAACCATCATTAGTTTCCATTTTCTTGAATTTACCATCAACTATCATCACCTCTTAAGTCCTCTTAGTCATCCGCAATATAGTATTCCGCCCGCTCACCCACAACTTCAGAAACCTAAGTCTCCGTCTTCTAACTCATGACCAAAAGAAATACCCCTTCTTAATTCACTTATTGTGTTCTCCCTTAATTCAAAGTCTGAAATACAAGCAAAAGATTTCAAACAAGTGTAACGAAAGTTGGCAAGCTTGTCGGGAAGATAAAACAGTCAAAACAGGGTTTTAGATGAAAAATAGGGCTTGTGCGTACGCATAGAGGTGTGCGTACGTACACAAAATAAAATTTTCTATTTTGTGTGTATGCATGAATACGTGCAGACGCACTCAACAGAAGGCTATTCCCAGCTTGTACGTATGTATGATGTTGTGTGTACGCACAACTTGAAAATTTCATAGGGTGTGCATGTGCACACCCCTTATGTGTATGCACGAGTCACAACACTCGTTCTGCTCGTAGAGTAGCCACAGGTGTGTGCGTGGGCACACAAACCATAACTTACAATTTTCTGCAACATCACAGAATTCATATTTTTGACACAAACTTCCAACGATCATATATTTTTCTATTAAATTTTGATTTCCATGGAATCTATACCATTTTGAAGCTCTTTGAATTCTCCTTAATTTAATACAAAATTCAATCAATTTCAAAAACCAAGAGTTAAGATATGATCCGCCAAAGTTGGCCAAAAATCTATTGTTACCAAAAACCTTTAAAACTCAATTCTACCAATACTCTCAATTCAAAACCAATTATTCACAACCCCACAATACCAAAATCACTCAGAATCCATACCAAATATTCCTCAACCATGGCAATCTTCAATCATCTAAACCATTTAATACTCACTTCATCTAACTTTAAATTCAACCAAAAATCACATCCAAATTCCTCAATACCACCATTCAATATTTCCAACCATCATCAATGCTACATATATCAAATCTTTCATCCAATTAGTCCCATTAACATCAATCAATTCATTCAAACCTCCTCAATAATTTGTTTTCAACATGAAACATAATAATCAATAATCAATATCATAATTAACATTCATCTTCAAATATCAATACCCACCATTATAACTCATCAAAGTCATCATACTCATCAATAATCATCATCTACTAACATATATATCATCACATATAAACTAATTCAACCTCCATCTAAACCACCATCAAGCATAACATGTACATACAAATAATCATACAACCACATCATTCAAACCTATCCTAAAGGCCACTAGCCTAGGTGTCCAAAAATATTACATATTACATGAAGAAAACTGAAATCATACCTTGGCCGATTCCCAAAATGCACCAAACACCAAAAGAAAGTCACAAAGTGATGGAGGAAAAATGTCGGTAAAGAATTTCTCCAAATAACTTCGTTGCAAGTATAGATCTAAACCGACAATTAACCCTCAATTACGTTTAATTAGGTTGTCACAATTACAAACCCCAATAAAAATAAACCGAAGTATTCAATCCTCGGGTCGTCTCTCAAGGAATTGCAGGGAAGCATGTTTATTATTGGTTATAATGTACTTCTTTTTGGGTTTTTGAAATAAGGAACAAGAAAATATAAATGGCGAGAAAAATAAACTAATAACTAAGAAAGGTCCTTGCAAGGATTGAGAATTGGAATTCATATCCTCATTATCATTATCAATTATGATGGTAAGTGCAAATCGCTTTCACATAGTTATCCTCTAACAAATGAAGGAAAGTCTAGTGAGAAAAATCGACATAAGTTCACAAGTCCTAATCAAAGACTAGATTTAGTGAGGCTCAAGCCAACTAGCGACTTTCAATCACCAATCAACAAAAGAATTTTGATAACTCAAGAGTCTCTAATTAATCAATCTAAGTCAAGAACATAAAAATCTAAATTAAAATTCACCCAAGCATTTTATCAAACACTTGGAAGGCACAAAATAAAAGGATAGAAAAGTAATAAGAGAATGTAAAAGCTAAGACTAACAATTGCACGAAATCATTAACAACAAATGAAGAAAGAAGCAATAAATATGAAATACCTCAAATTGTATTAAAAGAAAATTGAATCTAACAAGAAGAGTTCATAAACTAAATTAGAAAAATAAAGAAATCAACAAGAGAAGATAAACTAAGATACTAGAATAATAAAAGGTAGAAAAAAACTAAATTAAAGCAAGATAAAATTCTGAAGTTAAGAAGAAATAAGATTAAAAACCCTAAAACCTAGAGAGAGGAGAGATCCTCTCTCTCTAGAAACCTACATCTAAACTGAATGTGTGTGAATGAATGATGAATTACTGAGTGCCCCCTTTTTTCCAGCTCCACTCCGCAGCCTCTAATATGCATTTTTGGGCTTGAAACTAGGCCAAAAGCAGCCCAGAAATTGCCCCTGGTGAATTTTGTTAATTGCAGCACATGACGCTCGTCATGTATACACGTCAGCCACACGTACGCGTCGCTGAACGAATTTCTGGTCACGTGTACGTGTCATCCACGCGTACGCGTCATGTGTCTGCTGCACCAATCATGCGTACGCGACATCCATGCGTGCGTGTCGAGGCCAGCTTCCCAAAACTTCGATTTCTTGTGTTCCTTCCACTTTTGAATGCTTCCTGTCCATCCTCTAAGCCATTCATGCCTTATAAAACCTGAAGAAGCATTACAAATTAGCAATTTTAAGGGCAAAGAAGCATGTTTTCAATCATAGCACAAAATTAGGAAAGAAACTTAAAAACATGCAATTTACATGCATAAGTGGGAGAATAATTGACAAAATCCACTCAATTCAATACAAAATATACCATAAAATAGTGGTTTATCACTAAGCTCGATCCAAAATCTTCAAACTAACTCCAACAAACACCAAAACTCAATCTAACATCATACAACATACCAACATCAAATCTAGGGTTCAAAAAAATAACTAAACACAAGGGTTTCAAGAGACCTTACCTTACCCAATGAAATTAGGAAGAAAACCCAACAATATTCCAATGCTAGACCACTCCTAAAAAACCAAAATCACAAAATCTACTAAAAAACCAAACATAAAAATGTGAAATTACTTAGGGCAGAAAACTAAAGAAAGAGATGCAAGTTCTTACCAGAAAATCTTCTTAGAAATGATGGGCTCGGTGAGAGCAACATGTGGCCACAAACGGATCGTCAATCGGAACTCCGTAGCTCAAGATATGGCCTAATGATGGACGAGATGAATAGTGAGATCTCATTCTTTCTTCCTCTCTTCACTTCAGCGCCCCCTTTCTTTGTTTCTAGGATAAAATGAGCTGAATGCTCATTAATTGGCACTTATATATGTTGGGCGTGGGCCCAACTTGGGCCCGGTCTAATCCGTTAGTGTTTTAGGTTCGTTTGGCCCACTTTGGGCCAAAAGCTTTAAGATTAGTGCCTGGTCTTCAATTCTACATTATTTTTTTTGTCCTTTCAAAACAATAAATTCAATTTTCAAAATCTTATTTTTTTCTCAGTACGTGGTTCCGGTTAGACTAGAGCCGGTACGCATTTTTGCAAATATTCTCCATAAAAAATACATTTTCCCACTTAGAAAAAATTCATTGAATTCAAATTTCACCTTTTTATTTTCAAAATATTATTTCTATATTTTTAAACCTATTCTAGGTAATTAAATTATTATTTTATTAAAATGATTATTTCAATTCTTACATCGAGCTCTTGCTTTTGTGCTTGGGTATTGACCCCTTCATTGTAGAATATATGTCTTGAAAATTCTTCAGCGATCTCTACAAGAATCATGGCTTCCATTCCGTAAGCAAGTCGGAAAGGTGACTCCCCTGTTGTGGAATGAGAAGTTGTCTAATACGCCCATAAGACTTGAGAAAGCTCATCTGTTCATGCTGCCTTTGTGTCTTGTAGTCGGTGCTTCAACCCGGCCAAAACACTACTAGAAAATTAGTTATTACAGACGGATATTTCCGACGGATTTTATCCCACGGAAATACAGACAGAATTTCAGAGGGATTTTTTGTCAGAAAAAAAATGAATTAGCATAAATTACAGACAGAAAAGAGAATCCGTCTATAATTCTATCGGAAAAATTAAATTTTTTTCCGTTAAAAATAATTACAGACGGAAAATCCATCTGTAATTAAATAGACAAAATGCTGCATTTTATTAAATTATTACAGACGGATTTTCTGTCTGTAATTTAAAATTTTTGTCGTAAATGTTGATATTTTAGGTCTATGATAGTTGGGGTTAAGTTTATGCCCGAGCTGCATTCATTCACAGCACACAAATCAAACCTAGCATTCCCCACAGCGCCACCGCCGACGAGCTCCTTCTTCTCCTTTCCTCATCCACAACGCCACCGCCGGCCACTTTAACCACCGCAGCTACCTTCTCCTTCTTCTCCTCTTCTTTAAACACTGAACCAATAGAATACAGCCCCTGTCTCTCTCGTTCCTTCTCATTCGCAGAATAAACCAAGCTCAAGCTCCACCACTGCCGTGCCTCTCTCTCCTTTTATCACCCTCAGTTCTGGCTCGCATACCTTCGCGCAAGCCCTAGCTCTGTGGCGACCAAAATTGGTTCCACCGTCATTCGCGGTTCCACCTCTCTCTTTCTCCCTGTTCGAACCGATATGGTGCATGAACTAGGGTTTTGGTTTTGTGGTAGTAGTTGTTCATCGGAGAGCCACTGACGATGCTCCGATTCTCAATTATTCTAAATTCAAGGTGATCTTCGTAATGGCAGCATTATATTTTTCCCAGACTTCAACTCAAACTTCATATGATTTTTTTTGCTTATCGTAATCGCTGTGCTTTCTCATTGCTTATTGTGATCTATGTGCTTTTTCAGTTTCTTTTTTTAGTTTCTAATTCAAACTTTTGATTGAGGACTATGATTAGTTTGAATCTGAATTATAATTGTTTACAATATTTTATCAGTATTAGTTTGGGAGGGAACTTGACAATGGTGGATCTTCCTGGTATAACTAGGGTTCCTGTTCATAGCCAGCCTGAAAATATCTATGATCAGATCAAGGATATTATCATGGAGTATATTAGACCTGAAGAGAGCATTATTCTAAATGTTCTTTCTGCTACCGTTGATTTTACTTCTCCATTAAATGTTATATTTGTTGAAGAAGTTTGTTGTATGCTTTGACTTCTCCTGAAATTATTTCAGGTTTTGAACAGTTTGGAGTCCTTGAAATGCCGGGTTTGATGTACATTAACACAACTGCAGTAGTTCAAATGGTAAAGTTTCTATACTTGTTTTTACATTAGCTTTGTGTTCACTCCATCATTTCCTGGTCATATTACCTAAGGATTAATGCACGTTATATATTCACATTACTATTAGACTTCTCTGGCTTCCCGGTTATATACAATAATCCAGATAAGTGCCTTGTGATGCACACTAGTATTAAGCATTCCCAAATATTGAAGAGCGAATGTAGGTTATAGATGCAAAATTTAATTGAATTAACCAGCTGTTTAGTATTTTGTAATCAAGATATTATCTGATTACTCGAGTAGTTGTTGGCTCAAGCCTTGTATTTAATTTCTTTTTTCGTTTTTGGTTATTAAACAGGATTTAATTTGATAAATTTTCTGCCTTCTCTTTCTTTGAATCTGATTTAATGTGTGACTGAGAATTTTCAGTTAAAAAGTTTGTCTTTCTCTTCTATTTTTAGGTTATTTGCATGTAAATTGGAGTTTTGAAGTTTAATATACCTGCTTTGAACAGAGATGGGTGGCTTAAATTTGATGAACTGGGGAAGGAAATACTGTCCATTGCACTACCTGCTGCTTTGGCATTGGCAGCTGATCCACTTACCTCACTGATCAACACAGTGTTTGTCGGCCACATAGGTACTTATTATTACAGATGGTGAATTAGTTAGTTAGTTATTAGTAACTTTCTGTTAATAGTCACTTAAATCATTAACTCAAACATACTCTTGTATAAAGTTAGCT
This sequence comes from Arachis ipaensis, assembly GCF_000816755.2. Taxonomy (NCBI): domain Eukaryota; kingdom Viridiplantae; phylum Streptophyta; class Magnoliopsida; order Fabales; family Fabaceae; genus Arachis; species Arachis ipaensis. The sequence continues at coordinate 55,961,611 of NC_029794.2, forward strand.
AATTTGATTAAATTAATTTTATTTATTGGTTTGCATGTTCTTGTTTTAAAATGGTCGAGAGTATGGAATTGTAATTTATATGCCTGCAACTTATTTGGCTTAATTTTATTCTCATCCTGGAAGCCCATTCTGAATTACTAGTTTGTTGTTTATTTAATAGATAGTTGTAATCTTGTAATTGTAGTTGGTGATGATGGTTACAAGTATTTGCTTGTCTTAGGTTCTGTTTTTTTGGACATATATTTGATTGATGATTGTTCTGTAGTACTTGTTCATGGAAAGTATTGCTAATTTATGGATTAGATCTTGCTATACTGTTCCCTATGTTAAGAATGTTAGCATGTCTTATTCAAGTTTTGGTTTCCTTACTTTTATTATGGGTAGTGTTAAGATCAAAAACCATTTATTGCTTTTGGTGAAATGGTTCTTCTCATGATACTAGATATTATATGATCCCTATATGAACTAGTTATTTTCTTCCATTATTTTCTTCCATTCAAGAGTTTAATCCTTTAGGCAAAGATAGCTATCAAAATAATTGAATTTGAAGAAGATATAAGACAATAAGTGTGATAAAATGTGTGGTCAATAGTCGTAATTGTTTGGTTCAATGCTTGAATGCTATTTAACATAATAATATTCCTCTAAATTTTGTAATCATCTCCTTGTTATTTATCGGGCATTTGTTTGATTAGAATGTGAATATAAGTGGACGATAAGTGATTTAGTCTCTGCATATTTTTCTGGGCAATCCCTGAGCCAAGCCCATTTTAAACTTGGATGATTCTTCCTATGACTTCAATAGCCTTCACAATGTTCTCAAAAGTTTTTTGAGTTATTCTATATAATATTCAATTATATTGGACTCAGATTGCTATTGTTCTTTGCAATTCATATTTCATCTTCATCAAAAAAAGAAATAGCCACTTTCTTGAAGAAAGTCACCTCTCAGGAACCTAATCTTCATGTTGTTGACATTGATCTACCACTTATTGGAGTTTGTGCTCACAATTATTAAGTAAGGTTTAAAATTTCTACATAGAAAATGCACATGTTCTGCATATGATATTATGCACTCCACTTTTTTTGTTTTTCTCATTGATATCCATCTATCATGAGTATAGATTAAATTAATCTCTATGAAGGTAATGACTTTGCTAATATGTAGAAACTATAATAAGATATTCAGTCATGTTTTGTTACATTTGTAAAAGTAGTTGTGTTCATGCTTGCTACTTGAATGGTTTGGGTAAAAGATGCTGTGAAACAATTAGCTGCTGTTATTTGTTGGCTGTCATTTTGGTGCTATAAATTTTCTATTTTATCTTGAGATTATGTTTAGGTGATGAACTTAATTCCAGGGAGAGGTGAGGAAGTATTTAAAAAATTGGAACAGTTTCTCTAGTTAAAATTTAGGTGTTTGCTACTCTGTTGATTGAATCAGTGCACAGGTCAATTCAACTAATTGACTTATTGTTCTTTCTTGCAATTGGACTAACCTATCATGTCAGAGTTGTTTGCGTCAGTTGACCTGTTCTGTTAGTTACAGATTAGAATGGAACCAAATAAAAATGGCACATTATAAGGGTTTAGGTGGAAGGTCCAAATCAGTGGTGTGTTGCAACATGGGTTAAAGAAATTTATCTGCAATACTGTTGAATTTCCTAGCCAACTTTGCTAAATCACATGTAATTTATTTAGCACTTGTAATTTTTTGTCTTAATAGAATCATCAAATGTAAGAAAATCTCTAGTCCTCTAGTCATGTGCCTCTAGTCCACCTCCTTCAACTATATCAATTTTGGAAACATATAAGAAAATCTATTTATGTAGAAAAAGTTATATTGATAGCTAAGATAGTGGTATAGATCTTAGTACAGGTTTACACTAATAATAATTTCCATTAAATTTGCACAGTTGGATTATTAATAGTGTATGCTTTGATTTACCTTGAATTATGACTCCTATTTGTAAAAGAGTGTACCAGAAATCCATTTCTTCAATGCCAGGTTTAAGGAATAAATAGGAGATGTTTTAGCTGCTCACGCTGCATATATTCAGCAGACTGGTAAAGAGTCGGATTCTGATTTTGTGCAGAATGTTATATCAAGAGCCAATATGGAGAAACGTTTGGTATGCAATTAGCCTTTGCTACAATTGAAGAAAGCTTTACTCTTTGATGATAAGCTGATACAGAAAAGATGACTACATGCGCTACCTGTTACATTTTTTTTGCAGGGAAATATGGAGTCAGCTCATAGTAATAAACATCTTTAAATAGCAACAGAGATTCAGATTCATAAGAAACAATACCTGAGTCATGATTGCAGCAAAATCCCGATTCGATCGAATTCCTTTATAAAAAATCAGTAAAACACAAATCAAATGCCTATTCAAGCCTATATAACAGTAACCTCCACGTAAATCAGCTCACGGAATGCATCAAATCAAAATCACACGAAAAAAACAAAGCTGAAAAATAAAGATGATCGCAAAACCGCAGAAGAATCAAGCTTCCCGATCCAGCATTTCTCCAAATTCCTTCGCATCAAAAGTGAAGAATCCCTTCGAATCCTCACGAAAATCGAGGAATCAATGAGAGAAGAAAAGATTTAGGAACAAAAAAACTCAGAGAAATGAGAAAACGAAGAAACGAGTCCTCGCTCTGAAAAATCGTTGAGAGCAACGATACCGTCATGCACGGGTGCATCACCGGCGTCTCGTGAATTCGAAGAAAAGATGACTACATGCGCTACCTGTTACATTTTTTTTGCAGGGAAATATACCTGTGCACACATTATTGTCTAAATATTTATTATTCTATTTTTTTTACTATTTTATTTATTTACTATCTGTTGCCATGTTAAAAGTGGACTTTAGTTACATTTCATGTAATTTAAGAGATGAATTCATGATTGGTTATCAATGACAAGGCTTCATTTATAACTATTGACTTAATCAGTGAATTTTCCAGAATGAACTTGAGGCTGCTAAATCTGAGATTCAAAGTTGGCATTCTTCAATTCAAAATGAGCCTTGTGTACCTGCTGGTGCCACTCCTGGTTAGTTTGTTCCATGTCTTTGGCATGTTAATTGTGATATACATCTGCATTTTAATTGTTCAAGTTTTAGTTCTTTGTACACAATTGCTTTATTTTTTTGTTATAAATTTATCCGTGAACTATTAGTTAACCTTTGTTCTTTCCAGAGCCCAAAATGTTGCTTGATTTTCTTCAGGCCTTGAAATCCTCAGAGGAGTCTTTAAGAGAGCAGGTTTAGAATATAATCTGCCCTTTTTTTCTGTTGATGTAGTTCACTATCCATTGATTAATTATCAATTATCATTGACCATTGACATATATCTATTGTTATCAGCTTGAAAAGGCAAAGAAAAAGGAAGCTGCGTTCATTGTAACATTTGCAAAACGAGAACAAGAGATAGCAGAGTTGAAGGTATCATGCTCAAAATAAGATTTTTTCTATAGCATGGCTGTATATGTGCAATTACATTTTTTTCTGACATCAACTTTTGACCACCTGAGTAAAATTTATTTCCACCCTTTTAAGAATACTAACAAATTTACCCACTCTTCAATGCTAGTCAAGTTGAAATAATTGCCTTATTTGTTGTCTGAGTGTAGATCGGATATAGTAAGGTAGACATCCTCTGCTCAGAAAGTGGGAAGCAGTGAATAATTTTGATGGACCAAGAATCTCAAGAAGCAAGTATATTGCCATCATCACTAAGAAGCTCAAGAAAGAATGAAGCTATCCATAAATTAGGATATTGAATCTTGATGAGTCCACTAGTAGTTATTTGTCATCTAATGTATTTAGATTGTATTATTTCATGGAAATAATTGCTTCTTATTATAAAGAAAGCGTTTTGTACTCACTGGTGTGTTTTTCTATTTATACCATCAATAAAAATTTATATTTATTAAATTTATATTTATTTTGTATGAAAATAAGTTTATTTTGTAATTAGAAAAATAAAAAAAATTCTATTTTACCTTACTGGCGGATTTACAGACGAATTTTCTGTCTGTAATTAAAGTGTAAGATGATTTTCTAAAGTTCAAATTACAGACGGAAAATCCGTCGAAAAATCCATCTGTAATTACAGATAGAAAATCCGTCTGAAATTCCGTCTATAATTACAGATAGAAAATATGTCAGAAAATCCGTCTGTAATTACAAACGGAAAATCTGTCAGAAAGTTTGTCTCCTTTGGGAAATGGACAGAAAATTTACAGAGGGAAAATCCGTCGGTAACTGGTAAAAATCCGTCTGTAATTTTTCGACGGAAAAAAAATCCGTCGGTAAATAATTTCCGACGGGGCTTTTACAGAGGGACAAAATCTGTCGGTAATTTTTTCAGTAACCAAAAATCCGTCTATAATAAAGACTAAATCCGTCTGTAAATCTGTCTGTATTAATCTATTTTCTAGTTGTGAAATGACTTTGATTGTGGCTTCGACTTATCCATTGGCCTGAAGATGTTCCATCGATGTGAATTGGTGCTTCATCTTGAGGCCGGCCACCAAATTCCTGAAGTCTGAGTCGATAAATTAAGTTTTATTGTTGGGTTGGTGATGGAGTAGGAAACTCTAAACCTTGTGATAATGTTCTTGTGGAGAAACTTCTGACTTTACTGGGCCGTGTGGTTGCTAACGGTTCTGCCTTGATCCACTTAATAAAATAGTCAATCCCCACCATGAGGTATTTTACTTGTCCTGGAGCTTGTGAGAATGGTCCGAGGAGATCGAAACCATATTTTACAAATGGCCATGGTGAGGTGACCCTGATAAGCTCTTCGGAAGGTGCAATGTGGAAGTTGGCATGCTTCTAGCAAGGTGGGCACCTTTTAATGAACTCGGTCGCTTCTCTTTGCAAGGTCAGCCAAAAGAAGCCGACTTGGATCACCTTCTTGGCAAGTGATCAGGACACACTTTAGAAAAGGTGTTGATATCCCTTTTTGTATAGAATATTATGGACCAAGGTATAATTTTGTGCTTCCCTTATGAGCTTTCGAGCCTCTTTTTCATCTTTGGGGATGATATCAAATTTAAGATAGTTGACTATGGGGGTTATCCACCCTAAATTTTGGTTGGATACGGCCATTATGTCAAAGTTATCCTCTCCCATTGATACTGATGGTGCATGGAGAGTTTCCTATATGAGACTTCTGTTGTTGTCCCCATGGCTTGGTGCTGGCTAGCTTTGAGAGGGTATCAACTCGGGCGTTTGACTCCTGAGTTATATGTTGAACCTCTCTTTCCGAGAATTGTCATAGTTGTTCCCGAGCTTCATCTAGGTACTTCTTCATGTTGGGATCTTTGGCTTGATAGGTGCCACTAAATTATGAAGTTACCACTTAGGAGTCACTAAATACTATCAACCTTTCTGCCCTCACTTTTTTAGCCAGCTTCAAGCCAGTAAGCAAGAATTTATATTCTGCTTGGTTATTAGAAGTGGAAAACTCAAACCTTAGTGATGAATCCATATTTGATGATATATTTTGGTTTGATTGGAGTGGATTTCATCATATAAACCCATATTTATTCATCCAAATAGAATGCTTTTGCGTTTTCTCTCTAAATTGTGTCCAATTATGAAAACATGCTCTTTTGTGCTTAATTTAGTTAATTTTATTCCACTTTCATTCCATTCGATACCTTGATGTGTTTGATGAGTGATTTCAGATGTAATAGGTTAGAATAGCTTGATGAGAGTGGAAGAGAAGCATGGAATTGGGAGAAAACATGAAGAAATCAAATGAGAGAAGCATTTTGGCCTGTGCCCACGCACACCTTCTGTGCCCACGCACACCTTCTGTGCCCACGCACAAGGGTCAAGATCAGCACCTGTGCCCACACACAGGTCTATGCCCATGCACAGGAGGAAAATCAGCATGTGTGCGTACGCACACACCTGTATGTATGCACAAGTCCCAGTGCGTGACTCATTTATTGCAGATCGCTGGGGGTGATTTCTTGGCCTCCAGAGCCTAGTTTTAGGCTCCCTGAAGCTGATTCATATCTATGTCAAAGAGGGGGGGGGAGCAACTAGGGTTAGTTTAGCATCATGTAGTTCATTTTCTAGAGAGACAAGCTCCCCCTTCTCTCTAGAATTAGGGTTTCTTAGTTTAATTTCTTTGTAATTTCTCTTTTTAATTCTTGTTTTCATCTAGTTTCTTCTACCTTTCCTTGTTCTCTTGTCTTACTTTCCTTAGTTTATCTTGTTAATTTCTCATTTTAGTTACTTTCTATGTTTATGAGCACTCTTGTTATTTTGATATCCATTTAATGCAATTTATGTTTTATGTTCCTTTATTGTTTAATTGAGTTGTTATTCTTACTTTCCTTGCTTTTGGTAGTTGTAGAATTTATATCTTTTGTTATTTTATCATGCTTTCTTTTCATGCCCACCAAGTGTTTGATAAACTGCTTGGTTGGACTTTTATCTAGTTTTTCACACTCTTGGTTGGAAAATTGGGTAATTGGGTGAACTTGAGTTGTGGATGTCCATTCCACATTGTGTTAGGATTGTTAATTGGTTTGGTTTTCACTAACTCTAAGCCTCCCATTAATAGTGTTGGCTAGGGCTTGTGGATTGAGATCAATTATGCCCTTTTGACTAATTCTCGAAGTTAGGATTGACTAATTGGGATTAATTCTACACAATTACCATGTTTGTGGTCCTTAAATAGGATAGGAATCCTTAGTTCCCCAATTCTTGCCAAGAGTCCTCTTTTGCCATTTTAATTCCCATTTTTATTGATTTTACTTGCTTTCTTTTAATTCCCTTGCATGCTTATTTAATTCTTGCATTTTAATTTCTTGCAATCTCAAACCCCCTTGATCCCATAGCCAATAATAAGAACATTTTATTGCAATTCCTAGGGAGAATGATCCCGGATTTACAACTCCCGGTTTATATTTGGTTTGAATGTGACACCTTTAGATTAAAATTTGATTGATGATCAATTGTTGGATTTGGACCATACTTGCAATAGACAAATTCTATTTTTAGTGTGAAAATCCAAACCTATGCTTTTGGTCTTCATCGAATTTTTGGTGCCATTGCCGGGGAGTTGCAATGTGTGCTTATTGTTGGCTATTGTGTATATGTGAATATTGTGAATAGCTTATTTTTGGTTGATTGTGCATATGTTGCTTGCTTATTTTTTGCTATTGTGAATATGTTAACATGTGAATATGTGAATAGTTTACCTTTGATTGATTGCTTATTTTTGCTAGTTTTGGGAGTTTATTTTGCTTGTTCTTACTATATTTTGTTTTTATTTTCTTTCTATCCTATGAATTCTCACCCATTGCATTATGAGTTTTTGATGCCAGGGCATTTTGGCCAGTTTCACTGACCTTTTCTTTACTGTTTTAGGGTAGTTTCATGCATTTTCTTAGGAAATAAGCAAGTTTTGGGTGGAATTTCACTTACATCTTGATTTAAGCATACATTGTGCACTTTACATGATTTCATGGGAATTTTGCATGAATTAGATGACAAATTGGATGATGCATGTCTCATGATGTAGATTAGAACATCCACGTTAACTTAGTTAACGTGGACTCTAACGTTGGGAAGCAAAAGAATGGCCAACGTTAGTGACACTCACCATTGTCACTAACGTTGGACTAAGCCACCTTGAGCTACGTTAACTCCCACGTTAACTTAGTTAACGTGGAAGTTAACGTAGAGAAAGCAAACAATCGCCAACGTTAGTGACACTCACCTTTGTAACTAACGTTGGAATGAGCCACAATGAGCCACTATGAGCCACGTTAACTACCACGTTAACTTAGTTAATGTGGAAGCTAACGTTGAGGATAGCATGATGAGCCAATGTTAGTGACACTCACCTTTGTTACTAACGTTAGAGATGGCTATCATTACCACGTTAGAAGCCACGTTAACTTAGTTAACGTGGACTCTAACGTGGGAAGTAGGGGCACCTTGGAACGTTAGTGACAAAGGTAATTGTCACTAAGGTTCTCGAAGAATTGGCAAGCCTACGTTAAGAGCCACGTTAACTAAGTTAATGTGAACTCTAACATAGGGGAGGGAGGACTCTCAACGTTATTGGAAAAGGTGAGTCCCAATAACGTGTGCGAAGGATCAAGAGGCAACGTTAGTGGTCACGTTGATGCCACTAACGTTGAAGTTAATGTGGATCATCCCTGGGAGAGGAACGTTAGTGAAAAAGGTGATCGTCACTAATGTTCTCGAACCCACACTCTCACTTAACGATGATACCACTAACGTCCTGAGCTAAAGACCCTGCCTACTTCACACTTTCTCTCTGCAAGTAAAGCTAAGCCCACTGAGGAAGATAACTGCTTCAAAATCAAGATCCAAAGGCCTATATCCAAGACTTGAAGAATCAACTAGAAGATCAGAAGAGTAATGTATATAGGGGTAGTTTTGAATTAGAAAGCAGCTTTTGGAGAAGTTGGAAATTGGAGAACTACGTTCTGTATAATTTTACTTTCTCTGCACTTCTAGTTTTACTTTTCATAATGTATTTTCCATCTTTGTTTTTGATTTCCAGAGCTATGAACAACTAAACCCCTTTCATTGGGTTAGGGAGCTCTGTTGTAATTTGATGGATCAATATTAGTCTTCATTATTCTTCTTCTATCTTTTCTCTTGATTTTACTAGAAAGCTTTCAATCTTCATCCAATTGGGTAGTTATCTTGGAAAAGAAGCTATTCATATTTGGATCTCTTCTGAACCTTGGAAGAGGAATGAAGAGATCATGCTAGAAATGCTTTCTCACGTTAGACCAAATTGGGGTTGGATGGATATGGTGACTATAATTCTACCAACACTTGATTTGGGAATGCATGTGGTATAATCAGTGACCATACTTCATCTCTTCTCATGAGCAATTGACTAAGGAATTGGCTATTGATCAAGATTTGAGAGATTGAATTACAAGGAATTGTAATTCGATCACTTAAGATTGCCAAGGAGATCAATGAACGCATTGATTGAGGAAGATATGAAAATGAACTTGATCCGGAGAATGCAACATCTCCTAAGCCCAATGAATTCCCCATTTCTGATCTTACCCATTCTCTTTAATTTCTACAATTTACTTTTATGAGCATCTTCCCCATTCCCATTTAAGATTCTACAATTTACTTTCCGCCATTTACATTGAGCTCTTTATTTCCAGCAATTTACATTTTCTGCTATTTACTTTCCTGCCATTTAATTTTCTGCAAATCTCAAATCAAATTCTGCTTCGCTCAACTAGAACATTCCTCTAATTAAAGTTGCTTGACCAATCAATCCCTGTGGGATTCGACCTCACTCTATTGTGAGTTTTTACTTGACAAAAATTCGGTATACTTGCCGAAGGAAAATTGTTGAGAGACAAGTTTCCGTGCATCAAGTTTATGGCACCGTTTTCGGGGATTGATTTTGTATCAACAATGATTAAATTGGAGGATAACTAGATTGAGCATTTTTTTTCTTTTGTTTGATTTAAGTTCCTTTCTGTTCAGTTATTTTCTTCCCTTCCCCTACCCATTTTCTTAGTTGTTTACAATTCAGTCCACTAACTGTTTGATATATTGCATCACTCACACTAACAGCATTTCTATAGAAATTACTTTCTACATCTATTTCCTTGCTTGTGCCTTGTTGGTTGTATGACAGGGAGAAGAAGCGGGGCTTCAACTTCCTTTGATTCTGAACCTTAGAGGACCTTCCTTAGATTAAGGAGGGAAGCGAGGGGAAAGAGAGTACTTGGTGCTGAGGAAGAGGAGGAGTACCTTGAACCAGATATGGACGAGAATATGGAGAACCATCATGAAGAAGAGGCTCACAACCATGGCAGAGAAGGTCTAGCAAATCATGCTGGGCAAGAGAAAAGAGTTCTGGGTTCGTACATCAATCCAAACCCAGGAAATTACGGAAGTAGCATCCAAAGGCCAACCATACATGCCAATAACTTTGAACTAAAGCCACAGCTTATCACCCTTGTTCAGAACAATTGTTCATTCGGAGGAGGTGTCCAAGAAGACCCCAATCAACATCTAACCACCTTCCTGAGGATATGTGATACTGTGAAGTCTAATGGTGTTCATCTTGACACCTATAGACTACTTCTGTTCCCTTTCTCACTCAAGGACAAGGCATCTAAATGGCTGGAATCCTTCCCAAATGAGAGTTTAGCAACCTGGGAAGAGGTGGTGAACAAGTTCTTGGCAAGATTCTATCCTCCTCAACGGATCAACAGGCTGAGAGCTGAGGTGCAAACCTTCAGACAGCAAGATGGTGAGACTCTATATGAAGCATGGGAGAGGTTTAAGGACCTGACAAGAAGGTGTCCACCAGATATGTTCAACAAATGGGTGCAGCTGCACATTTTCTATGAAGGTCTTTCTTATGAATCAAAGAAGGCAGTAGACCACTCATCAGGGGGATCTCTGAACAAGAAGAAGACCATTGAAGAAGCCATAGATGTCATTGAGACTGTAGCAGAGAATGACTATTTCTATGCTTCTGAAAGAGGCAACACTAGAGGAGTGATGGAGCTAAACAATGTGGATGCACTGCTGGCCCAAAACAAGCTTATCACCAAGCAGCTGGCTGACCTCACCAAGAAGATGGAGAGGAACCAAGTAGCAGCAATCACCACCTCATCAGCAACCCAAGAAGGAGTGAATGCAGAGGCAGAGGATGAGCAAGAACAAGCTAACTACATTGGAAATTCACCCAGGTAGACCCATGATCCATACTCCAAGACCTACAACCCTGGTTGGAGGAATCACCCAAACTTTGGGTGGGGAAATCAACAAGATCAAAGCCAAGATCAGAGACGTCACAACCCCAACAACCATGCAGCTCACCAATATTCCACACAGAGATCATATCAACACCACCCTAACAACACCTCTCCACATCCATACCAAAACCAAAATAACCCAACTCACCCATCCAACCTCAACTCATCATCATCTGAAGATAGACTCTCAAGGATTGAGAATATACTTGAATGTATATGCAAAGAGATTCAAGACAGTAAGGCATTTCGCAAAGAAGTGCAGTCCAATATGCAGAATCAAGATGCTGCTATCAAGAAACTTGAGACACAAATTGGATACCTATTCAAGCAAATTTCCAGCCACAACCCTCGCAGCGATGCAGACTCAAACCAAAGGGAGGAGTGTCAGGCTATCACCCTCAGAAGTGGAAAGGAATTGAAGGAGACTCCCAAGCAACCACAAGAGAAAGATTCGGTTGGACAGAAGGAGGAACAAGATGAAGTTCAAGTCTCCACCTCCAACTCACATCAAAAGGAAGGAGAGCTGAAGCCATATGTTCCCAAAATCCCATATCCTCAACAACTGAAGAAGAAGGGGGATGTCAGCCAGTTCTCCAGATTTTTAGAAATCTTCAAAAAATTATAGATTAACATACCCTTTGCTGAAGCAATAGAGAAAATGCCGCTCTATGCCAAGTTCTTGAAGGAATTAATGACTAAGAAGAGAAGTTGGAAGAGCAACAAAACTGTGATACTAACAGAAGAATATAGTGCTATCATTTAGCATAAACTACCCCAAAATTAAAGGATCCTGGGAGTTTCCAGATCCCTTGTATTATAGGAAAAATCACAGTGGAGAAGGCTCTATGTGACTTAGGAGCCAGCATAAATCTGATGTCAGTAGCTATGATGAGAAAAATGAAAATCGAGGAGGCTAAGCCAACAAAAATGGCCTTACAACTGGCAGACCGATCGTTCAAGTTCCCCCATGGTGTAGTGGAAGATTTGCTGGTAAAGGTGGGGGATTTCATCTTCCCAGCAGACTTTGTGGTGTTGGACATGCAGGAGGAAGCCAAGGCCTCTATTATCCTAGGAAGACCGTTCTTAGCTACTGCTGGAGCTGTCATTGATGTCCAAAAAGGTGACCTCACCTTAAGATTACACAATGAAAAGATGACATTCAATGTGTTTAAGGCCATGAGTTACCCACCAGAACAATTGGGAGAATGTATGAGGTTGGACTCACTGGAAGATGCAGTGCAGGAGAGCTTTGAAGAAGAAGAACCTGAAAGGTTAACAGAGGAGGAGTCAACGTCTAGTGAAGAGGTTGCAACAGCAGAGATTCATATACAAGGTGCACCAAAGGAAGAGAATGAAAAGTTAGAAGCACCCAAACTTGAACTCAAAGCACTGCCACCCACTCTCAAATATGCATACTTAGGCGAGAATGAAAGCTACCCAGTGATCATAAACTCATCCCTCAGCCAAGATCAAGAGAGTGAACTGCTCCAAGTGTTGCGAAGGCATAAAGATGCCATTGGATGGACCCTCGCTGACCTAAAAGGGATCAGTTCGGCCATATGCATGCATAAAATACTGTTGGAAGATGATGCCAAACCATCCATTCAATCCCAAAGGAGGCTGAACCCAATCATGAAGAAAGTGGTACAGAAGGAAGTTATGAAGTTGTGGCAGGGAGGGGTAATCTACCCGATCTCAGACAGCCCCTAGGTTAGCCCCGTGCATGTTGCTCCGAAAATAGGAGGAATCACTGTAGTTCCTAATGAGAGAAACGAACTAATCCCCACCAGGACCGTCACAGGATGGCGGATGTGCATAGACTACAGAAAACTAAATGAAGCTACACGAAAAGATCATTTTCCCCTTCCGTTCATGGATCAGATGTTGGAAAGACTCGCAGGACACTCATACTATTGTTTTCTCGACGGTTATTCAGGATATAACCAAATAGTGGTTGATCCTAGAGACCAAGAGAAAACCTCATTTACTTGCCCATATGGAGTGTTTGCTTACAGGCGCATGCCATTTGGGCTATGTAATGCGCCTGCAACTTTCCAACGCTGCATGCTATCTATCTTCTCGGATATGATAGAGAAATTCATTGAAGTCTTTATGGATGATTTTTCGGTATTCGGAGATTCCTTTCCTAATTGCTTAAATCACCTAGCCTTGGTATTGAAAAGGTGCCAAGAGACCAATCTGGTCCTGAACTGGGAGAAATGTCACTTTATGGTAACTGAAGGAATAGTCCTTGGTCATAAGGTTTCTAACCAAGGCATTGAGGTTGACAGAGCTAAGGTGGAACTTATTGAAAAACTTCCCCCATCCAGTGATGTCAAGGCAATTAGGAGTTTTTTAGGGCATGCTGGCTTTTACAGGAAGTTTATTAAAGATTTTTCAAAGATAGCCAAGTCCTTAAGCAATCTCCTTGTATCTGATATACCGTTTGTCTTCGATGAAAAATGCATGCTAGCATTCAAAAATTTGAAACAGAGGCTGTCCTCTACCCCTATCATTTCCCCACCTGATTAGAACTTACCTTTTGAATTGATGTGTGATGCATCTGATTTTGCAGTTGGGGCCGTGTTAGGGCAGAGGAAAGATAACTTAGTCCATGTGATCTACTATGCTAGCAAAGTCCTCAATGACACTCAGAAATTATACCACTACTGAAAAGGAGTTGCTAGCAATAATATTTGCATTTGACAAGTTTAGATCATACCTCATTGGTGCTAAAGTGATTGTTTTCACAGATCACACAACACTTAAATATTTGTTTGCCAAGCAAGAATTAAAACCAAGACTAATAAGGTGGATCTTATTATTGCAGGAGTTCAACATTGAAATTAGAGACAAAAAAGGAGTGGAGAACAAGGTATCAGATCACCTATCCAGAATCCCTCATGATAAAGGTGGAGCACATGACACAAGTGTAAATGAGCTCTTTCCTGATGAGCAGTTGATGACAGTTCACAAAGCACCATAGTTTGTAGACATTGCCAACTTCAAGGCAAATGGGCTCTACCTCCAGAGATCAACAAACATAAAAAAGGAAAGCTCATAAATGATGCAAAATATTTTGTCTAGGATGAGCCATATCTCTTCAAGAAGTGTTTAGATGGAATCCTGAGAAGATGTGTTTCAGAAGAAGAAGGACGAGAGGTCCTGTGGAATTGCCACGGCTCGTGCTATGGAGGCCATTTTGGAGGGGACAAAACTGCAGCCAAGGTGTTACAAAGCGGATTCTTTTGGCCCACCCTTTTCAAGGATGCCAAGGAACTAGTAAAGAACTGCAATGAATGCCAAAGAGCTGAAAACTTGCCCAGAAGAAATGAGATGCCACAAAATTTCATCTTAGAACTGGAACTATTTGATGTATGGGGAATCGATTTCATGGGACCATTCCCAACCTAATATTCAAACAAGTACATTTTGATGGCAGTGGACTACGTTTTCAAGTGGGTGGAGGCTATTGCAACCCCAACAAATGATAACAAGGTGGTCATGAACTTCCTTAGGAAGAATATCTTTAGCCGGTTTGGAGTCCCACGAGCACTCATCAGTGATGGAGGGAGCCACTTTGTTAACAGACCATTAGAAGCTCTTCTCCTATGATACGGAGTGAAACACAAGGTTGCCACGCCTTACCACCCCAAACAAGCGGGCAGACTGAGATATCTAACAGAGAGCTAAAAAGGATTTTGGAAAAGACTGTAGGAGCATCAAGAAAGGATTGGTCGAAGAAGCTGGATGATGCTCTTTGGGCATATAGAACAGCATTCAAAATACCACTCGGGATGTCCCCATATCAACTGGTGTATGGGAAAGCTTGTCACTTACCACTGGAGCTGGAACACAAAGCCCTCTGGGCTCTCAAGATACTAAATTTTGACAGCATTGCTGCTGGTGTAAAGAGGATTCTGCAGCTGCAAGAGATGGAGGAATTCAGATTTGAAGCTTATGAAAATGCCAAGATTTATAAAGAAAAGGCGAAGAGGAGACATGACTTCCATCTGGCACCCAGGAGTTTCGCAAAGGGGCATCAAGTACTCCTCTACAACTCCAAATTGAGACTGTTCCTAGGAAAACTCAAATCAAGGTGGTCAGGACCCTTTCTTGTCACAAAAGTCTCGCCATATGGTCACATAGAAATCATGGATGAGAGTTCGGAGAGGACTTTCACTGTGAACGGACAAAGGCTCAAACACTATATGGGCAACATGGGAGAAAACCCCAAAGTGAAGTATCTTCTCAAGTAATGGAGGAATCGTCGAGCTAGCGACGCTAAAAGAGCGCTTTGTTGGGAGGCACCCCAACCTGAGGTAGTTTCTTTTTTCATTGTCATTTCAATAAAGATCACAAGTTGTTTCCCCTATATTGCGAGGAGCTAAGTTTGGTGTTCCACCAAAGATATTAGTTAGAATCACACTACACTCCAATGGCCAACTGCTAGCTCCAACCAATCAAGGGAACCACTTAGCAGGAGTTTATTCTTTAGTCAATAGTTGTTTGTGTTAGTAACAACCTATGAGGCTCTCTGCAAGAATGCAATCTGTCTACTAGGCAAGGAACTAAGTTTGGTGTTCCACCAAAGATATTAGTTAGAATCACACTACACTCCAATGGCCAACTGCTAGCTCCAACCAATCAAGGGAACCACTTAGCAGGAGTTTATTCTTTAGTCAATAGTTGTTTGTGTTAGTAACAACCTATGAGGCTCTCTGCAAGAATGCAATCTGTCTACTAGGCAAGGAACTAAGTTTGGTGTTCCACCAAAGATATTAGTTAGAATCACACTACACTCCAATGGCCAACTGCTAGCTCCAACCAATCAAGGGAACCACTTAGCAGGAGTTTATTCTTTAGTCAATAGTTGTTTGTGTTAGTAACAACCTATGAGGCTCTCTGCAAGAATGCAATCTGTCTACTAGGCAAGGAACTAAGTTTGGTGTTCCACCAAAGATATTAGTTAGAATCACACTACACTCCAATGGCCAACTGCTAGCTCCAACCAATCAAGGGAACCACTTAGCAGGAGTTTATTCTTTAGTCAATAGTTGTTTGTGTTAGTAACAACCTATGAGGCTCTCTGCAAGTATGCAATCTGTCTACTAGGCAAGGAACTAAGTTTGGTGTTCACACACCAAATTAAGTTCAGAAATTCACAAGCATACATGCGAGCTAACTATTTCTCAAGTGCTTTGGGAACAAGCAACTTCCAATAACTTTGCAGGAACCTTATGAGGAAATGGTGCACCATCATCCAAGGAAGTGAAGGAGCAAAAATTATGGATGAGGACAACAAGGAGACAGCTAGAAACATCACCCGAAGGTTGTGTTGTTACTTAACTCCATATACTTGAAATGCTAAGAATTGGAAGTCCGAAGGACCTTGATTAATAGTTACTCATTAGTTTAAATCATTGTAGTTTAATGTTTGTTTTGCTTTTGTCATATGTGTGCTGTCCATGATACCTGCTGCATCTTCACCTTGCCTACTTGTATGCTTGTCTCCTTTTTAATCAAATAAAAAGAGAATGTGTGTTATCAAAGACCAGAAGGGAGTTCAAGTTGTGGAGTAAGTTCCTAATTTTATGGTGTGATAATAGATTAGCTAAGTTGGTTCACCAACAAGGTGGGAAGGCAACTATCTGTCCTGAATCATATGCTTGAAACACACCCCATGAGACTAGCCAAATAACAAGATCCAAATAAAAGAAAAGGGAAAGAAAAATGAAAGTTAAGAATAAAAGAAAAGGAGTAAGAAATAAGGCTAGGCACCAAGGGTTTGAATCTTGAGGGAAGTGTCTGTGGTGCTCATGTGTAAGGGATCTACCTAGATGAATAAGCTCTTAGGGGTGCCTTATCACTTGGTAACTCGGGTTAACTAACCCGGGATTATCAGCTGAAAGTCCACTATCAAGAGTAACCTTTGCTATAGAACGCTTAGTAACCCAAAAAGGTGCTAGACACAAAGGTCTCAAGAAAGAAAATAACAAACCATGTGCCTGTGGTGTGTATGTATAGGGGAAAGAGACTTGAGGGAGTAAGTCCTTAGGGGAAAGAGACTTGAGTATTCTAGGATATGATAAAGGTCTGAAAGCCAGTGAAGGAATGAACCTAAGTTGCTATGCATGAAACCATCATAAAACCAAGGACATAACTTCCACAACAATGACTCATTCCTCTTGGCATTCCATTCATCATTCTCTTGTTCCAGTATTTGCTTAGGAACAAGCAAGCTTTAAGTTTGGTGTTGTGATGCCAGGGCATTTTGGCCAGTTTCACTGACCTTTTCTTTACTGTTTTAGGGTAGTTTCATGCATTTTCTTAGGAAATAAGCAAGTTTTGGGTGGAATTTCACTTACATCTTGATTTAAGCATACATTGTGCACTTTACATGATTTCATGGGAATTTTGCATGAATTAGATGACAAATTGGATGATGCATGTCTCATGATGTGGATTAGAACTTTGATGCACTTTATTGCTTAATTTCAGGACAAAGGAAGCAAGAAAGAACCACGTTAGCAGCCACGTTAGTCTAACTAACGTGACCACCAACGTGGAATTGGAGCTAGCTTGCAACGTTAATGAGAAAAGTAATC
>NC_029794.2:55981876-55984969 GCF_000816755.2 Arachis ipaensis
AAAGGTAAGTGTCACTAACGTTCTCGAAGAATTGGCAAGCCTACGTTAAGAGCCACGTTAACTAAGTTAACGTGAACTCTAACGTATGGGGAGGGAGGACTCTCAACATTATTGGAAAAGGTGAGTCCCAATAACGTGTGCGAAGGATCAAGAGGCAACATTAGTGGTCACGTTGATGCCACTAACGTTGAAGTTAACGTGGATCATCCCTGGGTAAGGAACATTAGTGAAAAAGGTGAGTGTCACTAACGTTCTCGAACCCACACTCTCACTTAACGTTAACACCACTAACGTCCTGAGCTAAAGACCCTGCCTACTTCACACTTTCTCTCTACAAGTAAAGCTAAGCCCACGGCGGAAGATAACTGCTTTAAACTCAAGATCCAAAAGCCCATATCCAAGACTTAAAGAATCAACTAGAAGATCAGAAGAGTAATATATATAGGGGTAGTTTTGAGTTAGAAAGCAGCTTTTGGGGGAGTTGGAAATTGGAGAACTACTCTCTGTATAATTTTACTTTCTCTGCACTTCTAGTTTTACTTTTCATAATGTATTTTCCATCTTTGTTCTTGATTTCAAGAGTTATGAACAACTAAACCCCTTTCATTGGGTTAGGGAGCTCTGTTGTAATTTGATGGATCAATATTAGTTTTCATTATTCTTCTTCTATCTTTTCTCTTGATTTTACTAGAAAGCTTTCAATCTTCATCCAATTGGGTAGTTATCTTGGAAAAGAAGCTATTCATACTTGGATCTCTTCTGAACCTTGGAAGAGGAATGAAGAGATCATGCTAGAAATGCTTTCTCACGTTGGACCAAATTGGGGTTGGATGGATATGGTGACTATAATTCTACCAACACTTGATTTGGGAATGCATGTGGTATAATCAGTGACCATACTTCATCTCTTCTCATGAGAAATTGACCAAAGAACATTCCTCTAATTAAAGTTGCTTGACCAATCAATCCCTGTGGGATTCGACCTCACTCTATTGTGAGTTTTTACTTGATGACAATTCGGTATACTTGCCGAAGAAAAATTGTTGAGAGACAAGTTTCCGTGCATCAAGTTTATTTGCTATTGTGTTATAGGAATTGGGAATTTCAAATGCTTGTTACATAGATGAAATGAAAGGAATTCACAACAAGATGTGGGTGCACAAGCTTTGGAATCTCAAAGGCCTTGGAGAATACATGCTTGGGTGGGATTTCAAAGAGCTTCTCAATAAAGTCCAACTTAAGGACTCTAAATAGAAGTGCTAGGTGGGAGACACCCCACCAAGGTAACATTGTTCTTACCTTCTCTTTTTGTTAATAATTTGACTTTATTGCATTTTTCATATTTTAGTTAGCATAGAATTAGTTTAATTTTGAGATTTGTTAGGGTAATTTGCATGTGGTTCATGAAATTCTGAATATTTGTGTGTTTGGGGTTGAATTTTTGTTGAACTAAGGCTTAGTACCTTAGAATTTTGAAGAAAATTTTTTGGAAAAACAGGGTATCGTGCGTGCGCACACCATTGTGCATACGCACGCAACTTCTATATTTCGCTTCTTGTGCGCACGTACACACTTATGCATACGCACACGAGCTTTTGTGCCTTCTGTTCGCGGCGCCTGCACGGCTTATGCGTAGGCGCTCCCCTGTTTTTCTTGCGTCTTGTGTGTGCACCCCTATCTGTGCGTACGCACACCGGCTAGCTCCCCTTCTACTGGGAGCGTTTGCACGCCTTGTGCGTCCGGCCCCCTTCTTTTTGCCCTTGTGCATACTCACGGACCTGCGCACACAGGTTGAGATAGCTGGCAATTTTGACGTTTCATTTTCTTGAAAAAAAAAGAGTCTTCTGTGCACACGCACACATGATCCTTTTTTCTGAAAAAAAAAAGAGTATTCTGTGCGTACGCACACACTATTGCATACGCACACCTCTTAATCCCTTCTTTGTACAGAGCGTTCGCACACCCTGTGCGAGCGCACACCTCCCCTGTTTCACCTAGTGTGCGTGCCCTAAGCACTTCCACCCCCCCTCCACCCCTCTCTTCTCTTGCTTTTTCCTTCTCTACTTTGTTTTGTTTGCATTTCATTTCCATTTTAGTAATTATATTAGTTTTGGTTTAGTTGCTTAATAATTAAATAAATTGCAAGTGTTTGATTAATGTTGATTGGGTTGCTTCTTGATTGAATTTCATTAATGCACTTATACTTTGCCTTAATTTACTAGTACCTAATGGGTTTGACTATTCATGTTTTGATTGCACCCTAGGACAAATTATGTAAATGCATTGAATTAAGTGAATTGAGTTGAAATTACTTGTTCATCATGATTTTCATATCAAATTTGTCACATGTCCGGTACTTGTTTCTTTTTAATGCTTTGCAATTGTTTGAGTGACTTAGCTTGATTCTTATCAAGTTTATCACTTTTTGCAACAAGTACCCTTAGCATGTGACTATTGCATTATGTGTCATAATGAATAAGTAGTTTTCCTTTCATCGTTGGATTGGTTATTGTTGATTGTGCCATTTTCTATTCATCTTGTGCTTTCACTTGCACAATTTCAATACCCAATATCTCATATATTCAATTCATTTTAGTTGTGGTTACCTAGGTTGGTCTATGCCTTTACTCTTGCTTATGCTTTACTTGCAACCTAGGCTACTTGATTGAGGAACAGGCTATTTCTTTTGCTTTTGTGGTTACCATTTTATCCAGCCAATGTGTGTGTTCTAAACCGTGCACACTTAGAATGCACACATTGTCTTCTATCATGCCACACTGCTATGACTTCTTCCTCAATTCTTGTTTGTTTGTTTAATACCACAACCGGAGCCCCAGTGCCCACCAGCTGAAGGTGGAGATTCATAGTTCTTCACCCTTGGATTGAGTGTATGCACGGAAGACCGTGTAACATTTAAGCGTGGGGGAGGATTTGCAATTTTTGGGGCATAACTTTCTCTTTCTCAATACTTTTCATTATTCTTTAGTTTCTAGTAGTTATGCTTTCTTGTGAATATTTGTTGATATTTCATTATATTGTATTTTTCTTAGTTTGCTTGTATATATATATATATATATATATATATATATATAT
>NC_029794.2:55986686-55998680 GCF_000816755.2 Arachis ipaensis
GGCCTGGAGTGGATCAAGGAGGAAAAGGGGAAGAAGGCGTGAAATAAAATGTCAGTATGAATGCAGTATGATAGATGCAAGAACAAGAAAGTAAATATGAAGTTAGATGCAGCGGTAGTCCGCACGCATATGCAAGTTAGTATGAGGTTAGATGTGGTGGTAGTCCACACACATATGCAGATGCAGAAAGATAAATATGAAAAACACGAAGATGAGGAACTGAATAAATCTTTATTAGAAAATTGATTGAAAACAAGAAGAGAAAAGAAGAGGAGCTGAAGAGCTTACAAGAGAACACTCAGAGCTTCTCTCTCTAACTTCTCTCTATAATTGTGTAAACTGAAGGGTGTTTAAGGGCTGGGATTGAATTGACTGGGGTGGTTTTGCTTGGGTGATTATTTTTCCTTTTGGGTCATTACAAATGGTTTTTTGAGCTGCCACTTGTGAGATAAGTTTGGTCAGGTCTATTTCTTCATCATCTGAGCTATCACATAGATCAGCCCAGGATTTTTTATTAAGTTTTGAAAGGCCTGAATCTTGTAAGGCCAACAGGGTTTGTATTAGGAAAGCATAGTCTGCTTTTGTTTGTTTTGCCATTTGGCTACTTGGGGGTTAAGTAGATGACTCAACTATACTTTTTGTAACCTGAGTAGATGACTCGGTTGGCTCTTGGGTTATTGGGGTAGGTTGTTGGGTAGATGACCCAGTTGGGGTACTTGACCCTATTTTTTTAATTGGCCCTGGTAGGGCTAGGCAAACGCCTCTGCCTCTTACTGAGGCTAATGTTGCCTTTTTAGGCATCGTCTCCTTGCTTGTCCCCCTACAAATATTCACGTTTGAGAAAGTCAGGGAGAGAGTTTGAGTTGCCCTTCATGTGCTCAATATCAAAGTCAAAAATGCTTAATATAGCTTGCCACCTGGCAAAAATTTGTTTTGATGCAAGATTTTTAACATCATTTTGTAAAACTTCTTTAGCCGATTTGCAATCAACTCGGACTAAAAATTTTTTATTAAGTCAGATTGAAATTTTGTGATGCATAAGACAATGGCTAAAATTTCATTTTTGTTAGTGGAATAGCTTTCTTGAGTACTATTCCACTGTTTGGATGTAAATGCAATGATACATTCTTTATCATGCAATTTTTGTTTTAAGATACCACCATATCCCAAATCAGATGCATCTGTTTCAACTATTTTGAATACATGAGGAATAGGAAGGTTATAAAAGGTGATGACAAGTCATCTTATGCTAGTTTTATAAGCATTTTTCATTAGTTTCATTAGGTTTTATGCACTTTCTTGCACAATAAGTAAGTAATTGGAGTGGATTTTCATGATTATGTTGAATCAATCAAACATCATTTAATTTACACAAAATCATAGGTTTTAAGCTAGAATTAATTGATTTTATAAATGATGCAAAGATCTAGTGATTTTGGTGGGACTTTGATTAGTTGTATGGTTGCTTGTAGGTGATGAAATGATGAAAAAACAAAGGAAAGAAGAGTTTTGGAGCACGCTTTGGACCTTAGGCCACGCTTTTAAAAGCGTGGCCCATGACATTAAAGCGTGGCGTTCACAAAGGAACCAAACTCGTGCAACAATCATCAAGGCATAGCGTTCAAAGAAGAGAACGCTACGTTGCCTTTCTTTCACTTTCTCGTGACTCTTGGAACCAAGGAAGCAAGGTGCATCAAAGCTCACAAGGAGCGTTCGAAATGGGCAACGCAGCGCTCCCTTTCTTCACCTTTCTCGTGGAGCTTGGCTTGGAAACAAAGGAGCAAGGCCCAGCGTTTGGAAAAGGCAACGTAGCGCTTCCTTTCTTCACCTTTTTCATGGATTGTCAAGCCAAGGAAGGAAGGCTCGCACGAAGCAAACCAAGGTGGCGTTCAAAAGTTCCAACACTACGTTCACTCTTGGTAACTTCTTCGTGCTTCTCAACCAAGGGAGCAAAGCCAACGTTCAAAGAGTGAACATAGCGTTCAAAGGGTGAACGCTATGAGCAAGGGGGATTGGCACGTGACAAAGCACACAATGCTAAGTGAACTTAGCATTCACAAAACCAAACGGAGCACTCCCCTGGGAGCTAACCACACACACCATGACCCATGCCACTTGAACCAAAACCAACCGGACCCATCTCTCTTCAAATCCAAAAACCAAAAGGCCCACTCCAAGCTTTGAAGACCAAAATAGAAAGTGTATAAATAGGAGTTAATTCAATTTGTAAAGAACCTTTAGCTCATTTCTTAGTTTTCACTTTTAATTTTCAGTTGTTTTTGAATTTGGGATTTGGGAATTGGATCTGGTTTTCTTTCTGCATTTTCTTTCTTCTGCAACTCTACTTTCTGTTTTGGGATTTTGAATCGAGATTGAAGAGCTCCATTGATTCCTGATCTAAGAATCATCTTTGCTTTTCTTTCATATAGTTTTGGGAATTGGAGAATTGGATCTAAGTTTCTTTTGCTGTTTTCAATTTCAGTTTCTTCTACAATTTTTTTCTGCTTGATCAAGAGAGTAATTGAGATCTAGATCTACTTCCAAATCTCATTGCTCTTCTTCGATCTTCAATTTCTCTTTAGGATTTCATAATTGATTCAAGTTTTCTTGCTGTTTTGTTTCTTCAAGCAATTTTACATTTCTGTTGGCTGCTGAGCTGAATTTCTTCAACTCAGAGCTCTCTGATTCTCTTTAGCTTGCATGTTCTTGTTCAATTCTGAATCCCAGTACCCAAATCCTTTTACTCTTCAAGAAATTTACATTTATTAGCAATTTAGATTCAGCACTTTACATTTCTTGCACTTTAAGTTTCTGCAATTTATTTTTCTTGCAATTTAAGTTTCAGCTCTTTTACTTTCTTGCTTTTTAAGTTTCTGCAATTTATCTCTTCTGTACTTTACTTTCCTGCCAAATTTAGCTTCTGCACTTTTATTTTCTTGCAATTTAGCTTCTGTTAATCAAAATCACTCAAATCATCAAATATTCGCATAACTAAATTTATCACCTAACTAAAATTGCTCAATCCATCAATCCCTATGGGATCGACCTCGCTCTTGTGAGTAATTACTACTTGATGCGACCCGGTACACTTGCCGGTGAGTTTTGTGTGGAATCGTTTTTCCCTCATCAAGTTTTTGGCGCCGTTGCCGGGGATTGATTTAGATTGACAATGATTAAGTAGGATGATAATCTAGATTAAGCATTTTCTTTTTATTTTTACAAAGCACACTAACTGTTTGAGTTTTTTTTAAGCTAATATTCACCTCACTCTAGCAGTAGAGTGAGTTGCTTTTGGTTCCTGGTTTTGTGTTTTATGTCAGGAGGAAGAGGAGGTGAGTCCACATCTTTTAACCTTGATGAGAGAACTCTACGAAGGATAAGAAGAGAGGCAAGAGGAAAAGGGATTATTGGTGAAGAGGAATCAGAAGGGGAGGATCAAGTGATGGAGGATGATATCCCAAATCACACTGATGGTATGGCCAACAACAATGGCCAACCTCAGAGAAGAGTCTTAGCTTCCTACACTATCCCCAACCCAAATAATTGTGGGAGTAGCATCCTAACCCCAAATGTCAATGCCAATAACTTTGAACTCAAGCCTCAATTGATTATCCTGGTTCAAAACAATTGCCAATATGGAGGAAGTGCTGCTGAAGATCCAAACCAACACCTCTCTGTGTTTTTGAGGATCTGTGATACTGTGAAAACCAATGGAGATAACCCTGACATCTATAACTTTCTTTTATTCCCATTTTCACTGAGAGACAAAGCCACACATTGGTTAGAAACCTTCCCTAAAGAGAGTATTACCAGCTGGGATGACTTGGTTAGCAAATTTCTAGCCAAATTTTATCCACCCCAAAGAGTCATCAAGCTAAAAACTGATGTGCAAACCTTCTGACAGCAAGAAGGATAGTCATTATATGAAGCTTGGGAAAGGTATAAAGCTCTAATCAGAAGGTATCCAGAGGGAATGTTCAGTGAATGGGTGGAGTTGCAGAATTTCTATGAAGACTTGTCCTTACCTTCAAGGAAAGCTTTGGATTATTCATCAGGAGGATCTTTGCAAATGATGAAAACTGCTCAAGAGGCACATGATCTCATAGATATGATGGCCAACAATGAGTATTTCTACTCCTCTAAAAGGCAAGCAGTTCCAAAGAAGGGTGAATTTGAGCTCGAAGGAGTTGATACTATATTAGCTCAAAACAAACTCATGCACCAGCAGCTCCAACAACAAATTGAAACAATGTCAAAGAGGATGGATGGATTACAACTTGCAACAGTGAACACAACTAAATAACCATCAGTGGTATAGGGACATCAGGAGGAAAGTTATAAGGAGCAGCAGCAAGAGCAAGTGCAGTACATGCAAAATCAAGGTTCTGGACCAAATGACTTCCATGGAGACACTTACAACTCATCCTGGAGAAACCATCCCCAACCTGAAATGGGGAGAGAACCAAAACCAGCAACCGTGGCAGAGAAACTCAAACCAAAACAATTTCAGAAACACAAACCATCAAAACCATCAAAATACTAACCAAAATCAATACAGAAAACCACAAAATAACCAACCTCAACCTAACTACTATCCACCCAACAACTCATCCACTAACCAAAATAACTACCATTCACCACCAACATCCCATAATCAACCATAACCACCCTAGGAATCTCAAAGTATCTCCAACTTGGAGATATTGATGGAGAAAATGATGAAATATCAAGAGCTAGCCAACAAGAACCATGAAGCTTCACTGAGGAATCTAGAAAGGCAGATTGGACAATTATCAAAGCAAACAGTGGCTGAGAGACCAACCAATGCACTACCAAGTGACACCATTCCCAACCCCAAGGAAGAATGCAAAGCCATCCAATTAAGGAGTGAAAGAACCTTGGTAAACGACAAGAGGCCAGCTGAGAAAGAAACTAACAAGAAGCCTGTGGAGAAGGATGTTGGCAGCAAAAAGCAAGAAGGAGAAAAAGGAAAGCAAGACCAAGAGAAGCTCAAGGAGAAAAAGGAACCTCAAGCTTCAAAGAAAGGAAAGCATGCTATTGAGGAACAATCACAAGGACAGAAGAAGGAGGAGAAGCCATACACTCCCCCCATTCCATATCCTCAAAGGTTCAACAGAGAGCTTAAATATCAATAGTTCCCAAAGTTTCTAGAAGTGATTAAGAAGCTGGAAATTAATATTCCACTTGCTGAAGCTCTGGAATAAATACCTCTATATGAAAAATTCCTCAAGGATCTCATCAACAAGAAAAGGAGCTGGAATGAGATAGAGACAGTGATCCTAACCCAGGAGTGTAGTGTAGTGATCCAAGAAGGCATCCCACCAAAGCTCAAAGACCCTGGGAGCTTCTACTTGCCTTGTACCATTGGTAACACAGTCATTGATAAGGCACTTTGTGATTTGGGCTCCAGCATTAACCTCATGCCTCTATCTATGATGAGAAGGCTATCTATAGAAAAAGTGAAGCCTACTGATGAGCAGATAATTTATACGCTTTTTGGCATTGTTTTTAGGTAGTTTTTAATATGTTTAGTCACTTTTTATTATATTTTTATTAGTTTTTAAATAAAAATCACATTTCTGGACTTCACTATGAGTTTGTGTATTTTTCTATGATTTCAGGTATTTTCTGGCTGAAATTGAGGGAGCTGAGCAAAAATCTGATTCAGGCTGAAAAAGGACTGCAGATGCTGTTGGATTCTGACCTCCCTGCACTCAAAATAGATTTTCTGGAGCTACAAAAGTCCAAATGGCGCGCTCTCAATTGCTTTGGAATATAGACATCCAGGGCTTTCCAGCAATATATAATAGCCCATACTTTGCTCAAGGATAGACGATGTAAACTGGCGTTCAACGCCAGTTCCATGTTGCAGTCTGGCGTTAAACGCTAGAAACAGGTTACAAGTTGGAGTTAAACGCCCAAAACAGGTTACAACCTGGCGTTTAACTCCAGAAACAGCCTAAGCACGTGTAAAGCTTAAGTCTCAGCCCCAGCACACACCAAGTGGGCCCCAGAAGTGGATTTCTGCACTATCTATCATAGTTTACTCATTCTCTGCAAACCTAGATTACTAGCTTACTATTTAAACAACTTTTAGAGGATTATTTTGTACCTCATGACATTTTTAGATCTGAACTTTGTACTCTTTGACGGCATGAGTCTTTAAACTCCATTGTTGGGGGTGAGGAGCTCTGCTGTGTCTCGATGAATTAATGCAATTATTTCTGTTTTCTATTCAAACACGCTTGTTTCTATCTAAGATGTTCTTCGCACTTCAATATGATGAATGTGATGATCCGTGACACTCATCACCATTCTCAATCTATGAACGCGTGCCTGACAACCACTCCCGTTCTACCTTCGATTGAATGAGTATCTCTTGGATTCCTTAATCAGAATCTTCGTGGTATAAGCTAGAATCCATTGGCAGCATTCTTGAGAATCCAGAAAGTCTAAACCTTGTCTGTGGTATTCCGAGTATGATTCAAGGATTGAATGACTGTGACAAGCTTTAAACTCGCAAGTGTTGGGCGTAGTGACAGACGCAAAAGGATCAATGGATCCTATTCTGACATGATCGAGAACTGACAGATGATTAGCCGTGCGGTGACAGCGCACCTGGACCATTTTCACTGAGAGGACGGATGGTAGCCATTGACAACGGTGACCCACCAACACACAGCTTGCCATAGGAGGAAACTTGCGTGCGTGAAGAAGATGACAGTAGGAAAGCAGAGATTCAGAAGATAAAACATCTCCAAAACTCCAACATATTCTCCATTACTGCATAACAAGTATTTATTTCATGCTCTTTTATTTTTCGCAATTCAAACTGATAATCATAATAAATCTCCTGACTAAGATTTACAAGGTAATCATAGATTGCTTCAAGCCAACAATCTCCGTGGGATCGACCCTTACTCACGTAAGGTATTACTTGGACGACCTAGTGCACTTGCTGGTTAGTTGTGCGGAGTTGTGAAAAGTGTGAATCACAATTTCGTGCACCAAGTTTTTGGCACCGTTGCCGGGGATTGTTTGAGTTTGGACAACTGACGGTTTATTTTGTTGCTTAGATTAGGAAAAATTTTTCTTTTTGGTTTAGAGTCTTCTATTATTGTTTTTGGTTGAAATTTCTTTTTTAAATCCTTATTTTTTCTTTTTAAATTTTTTGAAAATTTTATAAACTGATAATTAAGTTTTTCTGTTTGAGTTTAGTTTCATATTTTAAGTTTGGTGTCAATTGCATGTTTTTATTTTCTTTTAAATTTTCGAATTTGTGTTCATTGTTCTTTCTTAATCTTCAAGTTGTTCTTGTTTATTTTCCTTGTTTGATCTTTGGTTTGTCTTCTTTTGTGTCTTTTCTTGTTTTTCTCGTGCTTTTTCAAATTTTTAGTTTCAAAAAATTTTTTATTTATTAAATACCTTGTTAAAACACGTTAAATTTATAGCTCAATTGGCTAGAGTGTTGTGCTTATGTTCTTGGTAATTGGCTATCTTCCTTTTAAAACTTTTTCAAAAATAATTTTTCTTTGATTAAATCTTGTGTCAATTTTTAAGTTTGGTGTTCTCTTGTTAATTTTCCTTTAGTTTTCGAAAATTTCATTGTGGTTTGCTAAAAATTTTAAGTTTGGTGTTCTATCTCCATGTTCTTGTTATTCTTGTGAGTCTTCAAGGTGTTCTTGAGTCTTCCTTGTGTTTTGATCTTAAAATTTTTAAGTTTGGTGTTCCTTGGTGTTTTTCCTCCAAAATTTTTGAAAACAAGGAGCATTAGATCTAAAAATTTTAAGTTGTGTGTCTTTTGTGTGTTTTTCTTTTTCATCTTAAAATTCAAAAATCAAAAAAATATATTCTCTAACTATTTTTGAGCAAATATTTCGAAATTTTTTCAAAAATATTCAGATTTTTATTTTAAAAAATTTCTATTTTATCTTATCTTAGTTTTAAAAATTTCAAAATTCAAATTTTTTTCAAAAAAATCATATCTTTTCAAAATTTTATCTTATCTTATTTCAAATTTCAAATTTCAACTTTCAAAATTTCAAAATTCAAATTTCAAAATTTAAAATTCAAAATCTAAATTTCAAATTTAAAAATCAAATCTTTTCAAAATTTAAATCTTTTTCAAATCCTTATCTTATATTGTTGACTTTTTCGAAAATTCAAAATTTAATTTTCAAATTTCAATTTTCAAAATTTCAAATTTCAAATTTCAAATTTCAAATTTCAAATTTCAAAATTTAATTTTCAAATTTAAAATTTAAATTTCAAAACTTTTTTATTTAAATTCCTTATCTTCTCTTACCTAGCTTATCTTTTCTAATCTCAAATCTTAAAATCAAATCTTTTTCATATCTTTTATTTTATTTTATTTTATTTTATTTTATTTTATTTTATTTTATTTTATTTTCTTACAAGTATCTTTAATTTTAAGACATATCTTTTTCAAAACTTCCTAACCAATTTCTCTCACTTCATTTTTTTCGAAAATCCTCACCCACATCTTTTTCAAATCTTTTTAATTAATTAATTTAGTTTTTAATTTTCTTTTATTTATTTTTCTTCTAATTTTCAAAAATATAGTCAACTTTTCATTTATTTTATTTTATTTTATTTAATTTTAATTTCGGTTTTCAAAAAAAAAAATTATTTGCAATCCGCATCATCTCCCTTTCTCCATCGTGGACCTAAGTGGAAATGAACAATCCAGAAGGACTCTGGGGTCATATACTAACCCCATTACTGCTGCATATGGGAGTAGCATCTGTATACCTCCCATCAAAGCAAGCAGTTTTGAGCTAAATCCTCAGCTCATTGTCATAGTGCAGCAAAACTGCCAGTATTCCGGTCTTCCACAGGAAGAACCTACTGAGTTTCTGGCACAATTCTTGCAAATTGCTGACACAGTACGTGACAAAGAGGTAGATCAGGATGTATACAAACTGTTACTGTTTCCGTTTGCTGTAAAAGATCAAGCTAAAAGGTGGTTAAATAACCAACCCACGACAAGCATAAGAACATGGAAACAGTTATCAGACAAATTCCTGAATCAATATTTCCCTCCAAAAAGGATGACAAAGCTAAGGCTGGACATCCAAGGCTTTAAACAAGAGGATGATGAATCCCTTTATAATGCCTAGGAGAGGTACAGAAGGATGCTAAGGAAATGCCCCTTTGAAATATTTTCAGAGTGGGTGCAATTAGACATCTTCTACTATGGGCTTACAGAAAGAGCTCAGGTATCTCTAGACCACTCAGCTGGTAGATCTATACACATGAGGAAAACTATTGAAGAGGCTCAAGAGCTTATTGATATAGTTGCTAGAAATCAGCATCTGTACATAAGTAGTGGGTCCTCCACAAAAGAAGAAGCCAAAGCAGTATCTACTGAGCTTGGTCCTCTAAAACAAGTTGCTGAACTCAGTCAACAATTGTGTTTTCTAACAAAACAGCTAGCAGAATTCAAAGAGATACTACAAGAGACTAAAAATGCTAATAAAAATATGGAAGCACAGTTGAATCAGACAAAACAGCAGTTATCAAAGCAGATAACAAACGAGTGCCAGGCAGTTAAATTAAGAAGTGGAAAAACATTAAATACCTCACTTCAGAATAGCAGAAAGCCACGAAAAGAGCAACTGACAGAGGATGAACAAAATGCTATCCAAAATCCCTCTGAGGACAGTAAGGGCCCATAGAGGAATAACTCTGGCATTCAAACGCCAGAAAGGGATGCAAAGCTGGCGTTAAACGCCCAACCCATGCACAGTTCTGGCGTTTAAACGCCAGAAACAGGCAGGGAGTTGGCGTCAAACGCCCAACGGAAGCTCAGTTCTGGCGTCCAAATGCCAGGAACAAGCAAGGAGTTGGCGTCCAACGCCAATCCAGCTTCCAACTCTGGCATTCAATTGCCAGTGAGGGATCAGACACACACAAGTGCTGATAACAACCCCTCTAAACAGGCTTCTCCAACCACCTCTGTAGGAAATAAACCTGCAGCAACCAAGGTTGAAGAATACAAAGCCAAGATACCTTATCCTCAAAAACTCCGCCAAGAGGAGCAGGATAAGCAATTTGCTCGCTTTGCAGACTATCTCAGGACTCTTGAAATAAAGATTTCGCTTGCAGAGGTGGTACACGGAATCGTGATTACACTTTAATTATGTAAAATTCATTGCTCTTTCTTTCCCTGGAAATGGCGCCAAAAACATGATGCCAAGACCATGGTTCACAACTCCGTGTAACTAACCAGCAAGTGCACTGGGTCGTCCAAGTAATACCTTACGTGAGTAATTGTCATGTTTATCACATTCAGATTGAAGTACGAATGAATATCTTAGAAGTGAAACAAGATGAATTGAATAGAAAACAGTAGTACTTTGCATTAATCCTTGAGAAACAGCAGAGCTCCACACCTTAATCTATGGAGTGTAGAAACTCTACCGTTAAAAATACATAAGTGAAAGTCCAGGCATGGCCGAGAGGCCAGCCCTCAAACGTGATCTAAGATAGCATACAACTGATCAAAGATACCTAATACAATAGTAAAAGGTCCTATTTATAATAATCTAGCTACTAGGGTTTACAGAAGTAAGTAGTTGATGCATAAATCCACTTCCGGGGCCCACTAGATGTGTGCTTGGGCTGAGCTTGAGTGTTACACGTGTAGAGGTCCTTTTTGGAGTTGAACACCAGCTTTTGTGCCAGTTTGGGCGTTCAACTCTGGTTTTGGCTCCTTTTCTGGCGCTGGATGCCAGATTTGGGCAGAAATCTGGCGTTGAACGCCAGTTTACGTCGTCTATTCTTGGCCAAAGTATGGACTATTATGCATTTCTGGAAAGCCCTGGATGTCTATTTTCCAACGCAATTGGAAGCGCACCATTTCGAGTTCTGTAGCTCCAGAAAATCCAATTTGAGTGCAGGGAGGTCAGAATCCAACAGCATCAGCAGTCCTTCTTCAACCTCTGAATCTGATTTCTGCTCAAGTCCCTCAATTTCAGCCAGAAAATACCTGAAATCACAAAAAAACACACAAACTCATAGTAAAGTCCATAAATGTGAATTTAACATAAAAACTAATGAAAACATCCCTAAAAGTAACTAGATCCTACTAAAAACATACTAAAAATAATGTCAAAAAGCGTATAAATTATCCGCTCATCACAACACCAAACTTAAATTGTTGCTTGTCCCCAAGCAACTGAAAATCAAATAGGATAAAAAGAAGAGAATATACTATAAATACCAAACTATCAATGAAACATAGCTTCAATCAAATGAGCGGGACTTATAGCTTTTTGCCTCTTGAATAGTTTTAGCATCTCACTCTATCCATTGAAGTTTAGAATGATTGGCATCTATAGGAACTCAGAGTTCAGATAGTGTTATTGATTCTCCTAGTTCAGTATGATGATTCTTGAACACAGCTTCTTTATAAGTCTTGGACGTGGCCCTAAGCACTTTGTTTTCCAGTATTACCACCGGATACATAAATGCCACAGACACATAATTGGGTGAACCTTTTCAGATTGTGACTCAGCTTTGCTAGAGTCCCCAATTAGAGGTGTCCAGGGTTCTTAAACACACTCTTTTTTTGCTTTGGACCTTGACTTTAACCGCTCAGTCTCAAGTTTTCACTTGACACCTACACGCCACAAGCACATGGTTAGGGACAGCTTGGTTTAGCCGCTTAGACCTGGATTTTATTCCGTTAGGCCCTCCTATCCACTGATGCTCAAAGCCTTGGGATCCTTTTTATTTGCCCTTGCCTTTTGGTTTTAAGGGTTATTGGCTTTTTGCTCTTGCCTCTTGGTTTTAAGAGCTTTTGGCTTTTTCTGCTTGCTTTTTCTTGCTTCAAGAATCATTTTTATGATTTTTCAGATTATCAAATAACATGTCTCCTAGTCATCATTCTTTCAAGAGCCAACATATTTAACATTCTTAAACAACAACTTCAAAAGACATATGCACTGT
>NC_029794.2:56000059-56024714 GCF_000816755.2 Arachis ipaensis
TGATGTCCTTGAGCTCTTCTATGTCTCTTCCTTGTCTTTGTTGCTCCTCCCTCATTGCTTTTTGATCTTCTCTTATTTCATGAAGGATGATGGAGTGCTCTTGATGTTCCACCCTTAGTTGCTTCCAATAATTTTGTGGAAGAAAATGTATCCCCTGAGGTATCTCAGGGATCTCTTGATTTGCAGTCAAATGTTCTACCACTGAGCTATAGACCCTTGATGGAAGCTTTTCTCTTCCCTTTCCTCTTTCTAGAGGTTTCTCTGGCCTTAGGTGCCATCAATGGTTATGGAAAAAACAAAAAAAGCTATGCTTTTACCACACCAAACTTAGAATGTTGCTCGCCCTCGAGCAAAAGAAGAAGGAATAGAAGAAGAAGAAGAAGATATGGAGGAGATGGAGGGAGGTGTGTATTCGGCCATATGGGTGGGATTGGGTGGGAAAGAGATGTTGAATTTGGAAGGTAAGTGGGTGTATGGATGTGAGTGGTAAAGGGTTAATAGGGAAGGGTGTTTATTGGGAATAGAGGATGATTGAGAAGAGAGAAGAGAGTGGGTGGAGGTAGGTGGGGATCCTGTGGGGTCTACAGATCTTGAGGTGATCCTGTGGGGTCCACAGATCTTGAGGTGTCAAGGCATTTACATCCCTGCACCAATTTAGGCATGCAAAATGCCCTTGCACACAACTCTGGGCGTTCAGCGCCAGGTTGGTGGCCATTTTGGGCGTTCAATGCCCATTTGTGTGCCATTTCTAGCGTTGAACGCCAGAACCATGCCTGTTCTGGCGTTCAGCGCCCAGAAACTGCCCATTTTGGGCGTTCAGCGCCAGAACCATGCTCTGTTCTGGCGCTGAACGCCAGACAGATGCCCCTCCAGGGTGTGATTTTTCTTCTGCTGTTTTTGATTCCGTTTTCAATTTTTATATTTATTTTGTGACTCCACATGATCATGAACCTATAAAGACATATAACTAAGAAAAATATTGTTAGATAAATAAAAATTGGGTTGCCTCCCAACAAGCGCTTCTTTAATGTCAATAGCTTGACAGTGGGCTCTCATGGAGCCTCACAGATGTTCAGAGCATTGTTGAGACTCTCTAACACCAAACTTAGAGTTTGGAGATGGGAGTTCAACACCAAACTTAGAATTTGGTTGTGGCCTCCCAACACCAAACTTAGAGTTTGACTGTGGGGGCTTGGGTTGACTCTGTTTTGAGAGAAGCTTTTTTTGCTTCCTCTCCATGGATGCAGAGAGAGATCCTTGAGTTGTAAACACAAGGTTGTCCTCATTCAATTGAAGGATTAATTCTCCTCTGTCCACATCAATCACAGCTCTTGCTGTGGTCAGGAAAGGTCTTCCTAGGATGATGGATTCATCCTCTTCCTTTTCAGTATCCAAGACTATGAAATCAGCAGGGATGTAAAGGCCTTCAACCTTTACTAATCTTCAGATGGAAGTCCATGAAACTTGCAGTTCTGCTGCATCAGAGAAACTAATTGAGGTTTCAGCTCAAAGTTGTTTGCTCCAATGGCAGAAATGGAGATGCTTCTTCCATGTGAATTGGAATTAGGTGCAGTAAAGTCACCAATCATCTTCCTTACATTATTATTATTTTCGGCTGCCATCTCCTCTTCCTGTTCGAAAATTTCTGAAAGGTTATTTCTGGATTGTTGTAATTTAGCTTCTCTTAATTTTCTCTTCAGAGTCCTTTCAGGTTCCGGATCTGCTTCAACAAGAGTATTCTTGTCCTTGCTCCTGCTCATATGACAAAGAAGAGGGCACAGAAAAAATAATAATAATAATATGGATCCTTTATACCACAGTATAGGGATCCCTTTGTGAGTGGACAAAGAGGGAGACAAAGAATGTAATGTAATGGAAGAAACACAACTGTGAGGATGGCAGAGATGTGAGATGAGATGTTAGTAGATGAACAAATAAATAGAATAAGATGAGAGAGAAGGAGAATTTTTGAAAAATATTTTTGAAAAAGAGTCAGTGATTTTCGAAAATGGTTTTTGAAAAATGTTAGTATTTTTCGAAAATTTTCAAAATAAAAAATAAAAATAAAAATAATTAGTTAATTAAAAAGAAATTTTTGAAAAAGAGGGAAGATATTTTCGAAAATTAGAGAGAGAGAGTTAGTTAGGTAGTTTTGAAAAAGTTAAGAAACAAACAAAAAGTTAGTTAGTTAGTTGAAACAAATTTTGAAAATCAATTTTGATAAGATAAGAAGTTAGGAAGTTAGAAAAGATATTTTGAAATCAATTTTTGAAAAAGGTAAGATAAGAAAATATTTTTGAAAAGATATGATAGAGATTAGTTTTTGAAAAAGATTTGATTTTTAAAATCACAATTAATGACTTGATTCTCAAGAAATCACAAGATATGATTCTAGAACTTAAAGTTTGAATCTTTCTTAACAAGCAAGTAACAAACTTCAAATTTTTGAATCAAAACATTAATTGTTATTGTTATTTTTGAAAATTATGATATAAAATTAAGAAAAAGATTTTTGAAAAATATTTTTGTAATTTTCGAAAATAACTAAGAGATTTGAAAAAGATTTGATTTTTGAAAAAGATAAAATTTTCAAATTTTCAAATTTGATTTGACTCATAAGAAACAACTTGATTTTAAAAATTTTTGAAATAGTCAATCCAAATTTTCGAATTTGATGAGAGAGAAAGGGAAGGATATTTTTTTGATTTTTAAATTTTTTTTTATGAGAGAGAGAAACATGAAAATGATGCAATGCATGAGAATTTTAGATCAAAACATGTGATGCATGCAAGAATGCTATGAATGTCAAGATGAACAAGGCATCACCCTTGTCAATGGCTTCATCTTATCCTCTCAGTGAAAATGGTCAACGCACCCTGTCACGGCACGGCTATTCATCTGTCGGTTCTCGATCATGCTGGAATAGGATTTACTATCCTTTTGCTTCTGTCACTAACGCCCCGCAATCGCGAGTTTGGAGCTCGTCACAGTCATTCATTCATTGAATCCTACTCGGAATACCACAGACAAGGTTTAGACCTTCCGGATTCTCTTGAATGCCGCCATCATTCTAGCTTACACCACGAAGATTCTGGTTAGGAGATCTAAGAGATACTCATTCAGTCTAAGGTAGAACGGAAGTGGTTATCATGCACGCGTTCATAGGGAATGATGATGATTGTCACGTTCATCACATTCAGATTGAAGTACGAATGAATTTCTTAGAAGAGAAAGAAGATGAATTGAATAAAAAATAGTAGTACTTTGCATTAATCCTTGAGAAATAGCAGAGCTCCACACCTTAATCTATGGAGTGTAGAAACTCTACCGTTAAAAATACATAAGTGAAAGTCCAGGCATGGCCGAGAAGCCAGCTCTCAAACGTGATCTAAGATAGCATACAACTGATCAAAGATACCTAATACAATAGTAAAAGGTCCTATTTATAATAATCTAGCTACTAGGGTTTACAGAAGTAAGTAGTTGATGCATAAATCCACTTCCGGGGCCCACTAGGTGTGTGCTTGGGCTGAGCTTGAGTGTTGCACGTGTAGAGGTCCTTTCTGGAGTTGAACGCCAGCTTTTGTGCCAGTTTGGGCATTCAACTCTGGTTTTGGCTCCTTTTCTGGCGCTGGACGCCAGATTTGGGAAGAAAGCTGGCGTTGAACGCCAGTTTACGTCATCTATTCTTGGCTAAATTATGAACTATTATACATTGATGGAAAGCCCTGGATGTCTACTTTCCAACGCAATTGGAAGCGCGCCATTTCAAGTTTTGTAGCTCCAGAAAATCCACTTTGAGTGCAGGGAGGTCAGAATCCAACAGCATCAACAGTCCTTCTTCAACCTCTGAATCTGATTTCTGCTCAAGTCCCTCAATTTCAGCCAGAAAATACCTGAAATCACAGAAAAACACACAAACTCATAGTAAAGTCCAGAAATGTTAATTTAACATAAAAACTAATGAAAACATCCCTAAAAGTAACTAGATCCTACTAAAAACATACTAAAAACAATGTCAAAAAGCGTATAAATTATCCGCTCATCAAGAGGCACTTGAGCAAATACCCTCTTATGCCAAGTTCATGAAATAGATCTTGAGTCATAAGAAGGATTGGAGAGAAACTGAAAGAGTTCTCCTCACTGAGGAATGCAGTGCAGTCATTCTGAAAAGCTTCCCAAAAAAGCTTAAAGATCCCGGGAGCTTTCTGATACCATGCATATTAGAGGGTAATTGCACCAAGACAGCTTTATGTGATCTTGGGGCAAGCATCAACCTAATACCTGTATCCACTATCAGAAAGCTTGGTTTAACTAAAGAAGTTACACCAACCTGGATATGTCTCCAACTTGCTGATGGCTCCATTAAATACCCATCAGGCGTGATTGAAGACTTGATTGTCAGGGTTGGGCCATTCGCCTTCCCCACTGACTTTGTCGTGCTGGAAATGGAGGAGCATAAGAGTGCTACTCTCATTCTAGGAAGACCTTTCCTAGCAACTGGATGAACTCTCATTGATGTCCAAAAGGGGGAAGTAACCCTGAGAGTCAATGAGGATGAGTTTAAGTTGAATGCTGTCAAAGCCATGCAGCATCCAGACACACCAAAAGACTACGTGAAAGTTGATCTCATTGACTCTTTGGTAGAGGAGGTCAACATGGCTGAGAGTCTCGAATCAGAGCTGGAAGACATCTTTAAAGATGTTCAGCCTGATTTGGAGGGTTCAGAGGCATTGAAAGAGCCTCTGAGACTTCCTCAGGAAGAGGAGAAACCTCCTAAACCTGAGCTCAAGCCATTACCACCATCCCTGAAATATACATTTCTAGGAGAAGGTGACACTTTTCCAGTGATCATAAGCTCTGCTTTAAATCCACTGGAAGAGAAAGCACTAATTCAAGTGCTAAGGACACATAAGACAGCTCTTGGGTGGTCCATAAGTGACCTTAAGGGCATAAGCCCAACTAGATGCATGCACAAAATCCTATTGGAGGATGATGCTAAGCCAGTGGTTCAACCACAGAGGCGGCTAAATTCAGCCATGAAGGAAGTGGTGCAGAAAGAGGTCACCAAATTACTGGAGGCTGGGATTATTTATCCTATTTCTGATAGCCCTTGGGTGAGCCTTGTTCAAGTTGTTTCCAAGAAGGGAGGCATGACAGTGGTTCATAATGAAAAAAATGAACTGGTTCCTACAAGAACAGTTACAGGGTGGCGCATGTGTATTGACTACAGAAGGCTCAATACAGCCACCAGAAAGGATCATTTTTCTTTACCATTCATAGACTAGATGCTAGAGAGACTAGCAGGTCATGAATATTACTGCTTTTTGGATGGCTATTCAGGTTACAACCAAATTACAGTAGATCCTCAGGACCAAGAGAAAACAGCATTCACATGTCCTTCTGGAGTATTTGCTTACAAAAGAATGCCTTTTGGTCTGTGTAATGCACCTGCAACCTTTCAGAGGTGCATGCTCTCTATCTTCTCTGATATGGTAGAGAAGTTTCTGGAAGTCTTCATGGATGACTTTTCAGTATTTGGAGACTCATTCAGCTCCTGCCTTGACCATTTAGCACTTGTTTTGAAAAGATGCCAAGAGACCAACCTAGTTTTAAACTGGGAAAAATGTCACTTTATGGTGACTAAAGGAATTGTCCTTGGGCATAAAATTTCAAACAAGGGAATAGAGGTAGATCAAGCTAAAGTGGAAGTAATTGAAAAATTACCACCACCTGCTAATGTTAAGGCAATTAGAAGATTTCTGGGGCATGCAGGATTCTACAGGAGGTTTATAAAGGATTTTTCAAAAATTGCAAAACCCCTGAGCAATCTGCTAGCTGC
Organism: Arachis ipaensis; assembly: GCF_000816755.2. Classification (NCBI taxonomy): domain Eukaryota; kingdom Viridiplantae; phylum Streptophyta; class Magnoliopsida; order Fabales; family Fabaceae; genus Arachis; species Arachis ipaensis. The sequence goes on from NC_029794.2 coordinate 56,005,902, forward strand.
TGACATGCCATTTGTGTTTGACACAGAGTGTTTGCAAGTGTTTGAGACTCTGAAAGCTAAGCTGGTCACAACACCAGTTATTTCTGCACCAGATTGGACTTTACCATTTGAACTAATGTGTGATGCCAGTGACCACGCCATTGGTGCAGTACTGGGGCAGAGGCATGACAAGCTTTTGCATGTCATTTATTATGTTAGCCGTGTTTTAAATGATGCCCAGAAAAATTACACAACCACAGAAAAAGAATTGCTTGCAGTGGTTTATGCCATTGACAAGTTTAGATCATACTTAGTAGGATCAAAAGTGATTATGTACACTGACCATGCTGCTCTTAAATATGTACTCACAAAGCAGGATTCAAAACTCAGGCTCATAAGATGGGTGTTGCTTCTGCAAGAGTTTGATATAGAAATAAGAGACAGAAAAGGGACAGAGAACCAAGTGGCTGATCATCTGTCCCGGATAGAACCAGCAGAAGGGGAGTTTTGCCCCCTCTATTGAGATCTCTGAGACCTTTCTGGATGAGCATTTGTTTGCCATTCAGGAAACACTATGGTTTGCAGACATTGCAAACTATAAAGCTGCAAGGTTCATAACCAAGGAGTACAGCAGGCAACAAAAGAAAAACTTAATTACTAATGCAAAGTACTACTTGTGGGATGAACCCTATCTCTTTAAGAGATGTGCAGACGGAATAATCCGTAGGTGTGTACCTAGAGAAGAAGCACAGAGGATTTTATGGCATTGCCATGGATCACAATATGGAGGCCATTTCGGAGGTGAGCGAACAGCCACCAAGGTCCTCCAATGTGGCTTTTACTAGCCTACACTCTATAGAGATTCCCGAGAGTTTGTACGTAACTGTGACAGTTGCCAAAGAGCTGGTAATCTGCCTCATGGTTACGCCATGCCTCAACAGGGAATCTTGGAGATTGAGTTGTTTGATGTACGGGGAATTGACTTCATGGGACCTTTCCCACCATCATACTCAAAGACTTATATTCTGGTGGCAGTCGACTATGTATCAAAATGGGTAGAGGCCGTTGCCACACCCACCAATGATACTAAAACAGTGCTGAAGTTCCTCCAGAAATATATCTTCAGCAGGTTTGGTGTCCCTAGAGTACTAATCAGTGATGGGGGCACTCACTTCTGCAACAAACAACTTTACTCTGCCATGGTCCGGTATGGGATTCGCCACAAGGTGGCGACTCCATATCATCCACAGACAAATGGGCAAGCTGAAGTTTCTAACAGAGAACTAAAAAGAATCCTGAAACGGACTGTAAGTACCCGTAGAACGGATTGGGCAAGAAGCTTGGATGATGCTCTGTGGGCTTACAGAACAACATTCAAGACTCCTATAGGGACCTCTCCATACCAGCTTGTGTATGGTAAGGCCTGTCATCTGCTCATGGAACTGGAACATAAGGCCTACTGGGCAACCAGATTCCTAAACTTTGATGCCAAATTAGCTGGAGAAAAAAGATTGCTCCAGCTGAATGAGCTAGAGAAATTCAGATTCATTGCTTTCGAAAATGCCAAGCTTTATAAAGAGAAATAAAAAAGGTGGCATGACAGAAAGCTGTCATCTAGAGTTTTTGAAACAGGACAAAAGGTTCTGTTGTTTAACTCTAGGCTCAGGCTATTCCCCAGAAAACTGAAATCCCAGTGGAGGGGACCATATGTGATTACAAGCGTGTCACCATATGGCCATGTGGAGCTTCAAGACATTGATTCTAATAAGAAGTTCATTGTTAATGGAAAGAGAGTCAAGCATTATCTTGAAGGCAATGTTGAGCAAGAATGCTCAAGGCTGAGACTAGATTAAAAGCTCAGTAAGGTCAAGCTATTGACATTAAAGAAGCGCTTATTGGGAGGCAACCCAATGTTATTTAACTATATCTCTTTATTTTCTATTGCTATTTTATGTTTTTTTTAGGTTGATGATCATGTGAATTCACAAAAACTACTGAAAAATCAAAAACAGAATGAAAAACAGCATTAAAAATAGCACACCCTGGAGGAAGAGCATTCTGGCATTTAAACGCCAGAAACAAGCATCTGTCTGGCGTTTAACGCTAGAAACAAGCACCAAGTTGGTGTTTAACGCCAGAAACAAGCATCAACCTGGCGTTAAATGCCAGAAACAGGCTACATTTGGGCGTTTAACGCCAAAAAGAGGCAGCAGTCTGGCGTTAAATGCCAGGATTGCACTGCAGGGGCGTTTACACGCCTAATAAGAGCAGGGATGATACATCCTTGACCCCTCTGGATCTGCGGACCCCACAGGATCCCCACAGGATCTGTGGACCCCACAGAATCTCCACCTACCTCACCATTCAAATTCAAACCATTCCCCTCCCAAACCCACCCATTCACACACCTCCATCTCCTCCATCTTCTCCACTTCTTTCTTCTTTTGCTCGAGGACGAGCAAACCTTTTAAGTTTGGTGTGGTAAAAGCATTGTTTTTTGTTTTTCCATAATTCAGTGGTAGAGCAATTGACTGCAGATCAAAGAGCTATGAGGAAGGAGCAACAAAGGCAAGGAAGAGACATAGAGGAGCTCAAGAGCACCATTGGTTCTTCAAGAAGAGGAAGACGCTACCCTCATTAAGGTGGACCCATTCCTTAATCTCCTTGTTCTTATTTTCCTGTTTTTCATTTACTATGCTTTATGTTTAATTATGTTTGTGTCTTTACTATATGATCACTAGTATTTAAGTGTCTATGTCTTAAAGATATGAATGTCCTATGAATCCATCACCTTTCTTAAATGAAAATTGTTTTCTGAAAAAGAAAAAGAAGTACATGAATTTCGAATTTTAAAATAGTTTAATTATTTTGATGTGGTGGCAATACTTTTTATTTTCTGAATGAATGCTTGAACAGTGCATATGTCTTTTGAATTTGTTGTTTATGAACGTTAAAATTGTTGGCTCCTGAAAGAATGATGAAAAAGGAGAAATGTTATTTGATAATCTGAAAAATTATAAAAATGATTCTTGAAGCAAGAAAAAGCAGTGAAGAACAAAGCTTGCAGAAAAAAATGCGGAAAAAAAAAGAGAGCAAGAAAAAGAAAAAGCAAGCAGAAAAAGCCAAAAGCTCTTTAAACCAAAAGGCAAGAGCAAAAAGCCAATAGCCTTAAAACCAAAAGGCAAGGGTAATAAAAAGGATCCAAGGCTTTGAGCATCAGTGGATAGGAGGGCCTAAAGGAATAAAATCCTGGCCTAAGCGGCTAAACCAAGCTGTCCCTAACCATGTGCTTGTGGCGTGAAGGTGTCAAGTGAAAACTTGAGACTGAGCGGTTAAAGTCGAGGTCCAAAGCAAAAACAGAGTGTGCTTAAGAACCCTGGACACCTCTAATTAGGGACTTTAGCAAAGCTAAGTCACAATCTGAAAAGGTTCACCCAGTTATGTGTCTGTGGCATGTATGTATCCGGTGGTAATACTGGAAAACAGAGTGCTTAGGGCCATGGCCAAGACTCATAAAGTAGCTGTGTTCAAGAATCAACATACATAACTAGGAGAATCAATAACACTATCTGAATTCTGAGTTCCTATAGATACCAATCATTCTGAACTTCAAAGGATAAAGTGAGATGCCAAAACTGTTCAGAAGCAAAAAGCTAATAGCCCCGCTCATCTAACTAAGACTGATCTTTATAGATGTTCTTGGAATTCATTTTATATTCTCTTCTTTTTATCCTACTTTGTTTTTAGTTGCTTGGGGACAAGCAACAATTTAAGTTTGGTGTTGTGATGAGCGGATAATTTATAGGCTTTTTGGCATTATTTTTAGGTAGTTTTTAATATGTTTAGTCACTTTTTATTATATTTTTATTTGTTTTTAAATAAAAATCACATTTCTAGACTTCACTATGATTTTGTGTGTTTTTCTGTGATTTCAGGTATTTTCTGGCTAAAATTGAGGGAGCTGAGCAAAAATCTGATTCAGGCTGAAAAAGGACTGCAGATGTTGTTGGATTCTGACCTCCCTGCACTCAAAATGGATTTTCTGGAGCTACAGAAGTCCAAATGGCGTGCTCTCAATTGCGTTGGAATTTACACATTCAGGGCTTTCCAGAAATATATAATAGTTCATACTTTGCTCAAGGATAGATGACGTAAACTGGCATTCAACGCCAGTTCCATGTTGCAGTCTGGCGTTAAACGATAGAAACAGGTTACAAGTTGGAGTTAAACGCCCAAAACAGGTTACAACTTGGCGTTTAACTCCAGAAACAGCCTAAGCATGTGTAAAGCTTAAGTCTTAGCCCCAACACACACCAAGTGGGCCCCAGAAGTGGATTTCTGCACTATCTATCATAGTTTACTCATTCTCTGCAAACCTAGATTACTAGCTTACTATTTAAACAACTTTTAGAGGATTATTTTGTACCTCATGACATTTTTAGATCTGAACTTTGTACTCTTTGACAGCATGAGTCTCTAAACTCCATTGTTGGGGGTGAGGAGCTCTGCTGTGTCTCGATGAATTAATTATTCAAACACGCTTGTTTCTATCTAAGATGTTCATTTGCACTTCAATATGATGAATGTGATGATCCGTGACACTCATCACCATTCTCAATCTATGAACGCGTGCCTGACAACCACTCCCGTTCTACCTTCGATTAAATGAGTATCTCTTGGATTCCTTAATCAGAATCTTCGTGGTATAAGCTAGAATCCATTGGCAGCATTCTTGAGAATCCGGAAAGTCTAAACCTTGTATGTGGTATTCCGAGTAGGATTCAAGGATTGAATGACTGTGACGAGCTTTAAACTCGCGAGTGTTGGGCGTAGCGATAGACGCAAAAGGATCAATGGATCCTATTTCGACATGATCGAGAACCGATAGATGATTAGCCGTGCGGTTACAGTGCACCTGGACCATTTTCACTGAGAGGACGGATGGTAGCCATTGACAACGGTGATCCACCAACACACAGCTTGCCATAGGAGGAAACTTGCATGCGTGAAGAAGATGACAGTAGGAAAGCAGAGATTCAGAAGATAAAGCATCTCCAAAACTCCAACATATTCTCTATTACTGCATAACAAGTATTTATTTCATGCTCTTTTATTTTTCGTAATTCAAACTGATAATCATAATAAATCTCCTGACTAAGATTTACAAGGTAACCATAGATTGCTTCAAACCAACAATCTCCGTGGGATAGACCCTTACTCACGTAAGGTATTACTTGGACGACCTAGTGTACTTGCTGGTTAGTTGTGCGAAGTTGTGAAAAGTGTGAATCACAATTTCGTGCACCACCTACACAGATGTCATTGGAGCTAGTGGATAGATCTTTGGTAATTCCCAAGGGGGTAATTGAAAATCTCTTGATCAGAGTAGGGAAATTCATATTTCTAGTAGACTTTGTAATCTTGGACTTAGAAGAAGAGGGGAATGATTCTATCATATTGGGAAGACCTTTCCTGGCCACAGCAAGGGCCATCATTGATGTTGAACAAGGAGAAATGACCTTAAGGGTAAATGATGAGAAGATCACCTTAAATATCTTCCAGGAAGTACAACATACTGTTGAAGAGAAGAGCTACATAAGGATTGAAGAGGAAGATAAACAGTGGGAAGAAAACGCCAAGGAGACACTTCTCAGCTCACCTGTGAAGCAAGGGATGGACAGTAGAGAAGAAAAAGAGGGTAAGAAACATGTGAAAGCTGAGAAGAGAAGGCAGGAAGGGGTTAAAGACTTGATATTATGAAAGAGGTCCCTGACATAAAACATGATGCAAAGAAAGAAGGATAAATAAAGAAAGGAAAGAAGAACAAGAAAATAGCTCCAAAAGGGTAGAAGAACAAGAAGATACCAACTGAAGGATTCTCAAAAGGGGACAGAGTGAGATTGATATACCAGCAGTTGGAGATAAATCCACAAACTGATGATTACTCCACCATCAACAAGATACTCTCACTGGAGCATGTGGAGATTGACCATCAACGTACAGGGAGAAGACTCACAGTGAGAGGAGAAAAACTGAGACACCACAATTATCAACCACCCTAACAAGGGACGAATGTCAAGCTAGTGACAATAAAAGATCGCTCCATGGGAGACAGCCCATGATTTAATATTCTTGTTTTTGCTTTCAATAACTAATGGTTATTCTAGCATAAATTTGGGTTCTCATGAGTAGAATTTGATAATTGCACAGATCATTTTAGAGTATATGTTTGACTCCTAAGTTTGGTGTGCCTAAAGGCACTTTAAAATAGCTTTTCAAGCATGATTGATCATAGAACCATTCTAGGATATATACTCATTCTTTCTGTTTAAGTATATAACCAAACACTAAGTTTGGTGTCTATATATGCTATGAATTTCAAGAAAATCATTTTCTTTTACTCAAAGGCTCAATTTCATGAATAGAAAAATAATACATTGCATCATTTTATGAGTTTATGGTAGCATGGTAGCAAATAAAAGGTTCTTTATAATGAATATACTAATTGTGATGGATATTCATTGGATTTTATATAGATCACTTAGAAGAGAACAAGTTTGGTGTTCACCAAAAATCTTGTTCACTTTCTAAGGGGCAAGATTGGTTATTCATGAATAAGGAACGCATAGTAATATTTTTTTATATAATACACCACCACCGTATGACATTTAAAAGTTTAAGCTCACTAATTGTTTGGTTCAAGATGAGCGGATAATTTATACCCTTTTGGCATTGTTTTTACATAGTTTTTAGTATGTTTTAGTTACTTTTTATTATATTTTTATTAGTTTATATTCAAAAATAACATTTATGGACTTTACTATGAGTTTGTGTATTTTTCTGTGATTTCAGGTATTTTCTGGCTGAAATTGAGGGACCTGAGTAAAAATCTGATTCTGAGGCTGAAAAAGGACTGCAGATGTTGTTGGATTCTGACCCTGCTGCACTTGAAGTGGATTTTCTGGAGTTACAAAACCCCAGTTGGCGCGCTCTCAATTGCATTGGAAATTAGACATCCTGGGCTCTCCAGCAATATATAAAAGTTCATACTTTGCCCGAGATTTGATGGCCCAAACTGGCGTCCAAATCCAGCCTAAAACATCTTGGTGTAAAATGCCCAAACTGGCACCAGAATTGGAGTTAAACGCCCAAACTGGCACCAAAGCTGGCGTTTAACTCCAGAAACAGCCTATGCATGTGAAAACTTCAATTCTCAGCCCAAGCACACACCAAGTGGGTCCCGAAAGTGGATTTCTGCACTATCTACACTTAGTTACTCATTTTATGTAAACCTAAGTTACTAGTTTAGTATAAAAACTACTTTTAGAGATTCAATTTACACCTTATGAAATTTTACACTTCATATTGTATCTTCTACAGTATGAGCCTCTAAACCCCATAGGTGGGGGTGAGGAGCTCTGCTGTGTTTTAATGGATTAATGCAATTACTACTGTTTTCTATTCAATCACGCTTGATTCTATTCTAAGATACTCACTCGTACTTCAATATAGAGAATATGATGATCTGTGACACTCATCATTATCCTCAACCCTATGAACGCGTGCCTGACAACCACTCCATTCTATCTGAACTCAACGTAGTCATTGGGCGACAGCTTGAGTGCGTATCTCTTGGGTTTCTAATCCACGGACCGAGTCCGGAGGTTAGAACCTTCATGGTATAGGCTAGAACCAATTGGCAGCATCCGTGGGATCCAGAAAGTCTAAATCTTGTTTGTGGTATTCCAAGTAGGATCTGGGAAAGGATGACTGTGACGAGATTCAAACCTGCGAATGTTGGGCGTAGTGATAGTATGCAAAAGCCAAGGGTCCTATTCCGACGCTAGTGGAAACCGACAGATGATTAGCCATGCAGTAGCTGTACATGGTATTTTTCATCCGAGACGAGAAATCCGACAGTTGATTAGCCGTGGAGAGATCGTACCTGGTATTTTTCATTCGAGAGGATCATAAAGCTTGCCATTGATGGAAGCCATGCGTGTTTGGAGAAGAAGATAGTAGGAAAGCAGAGATTCAGACGATAGAGCATCTTCGGAACCCCAGCCTGCTCCTCATTACTAAATCACAAGTACTATTTATTTCATGTTATTTATTTTTCATAAATACAATCACTCTTATTATTAATCTCCTGACTAAGATTTACAAAATAACCATAGTTTGCTTCAAACCAACAATCTCTGTGGGATCGACCCTTACTCACGTAAGGTATTACTTGGACGACCCAGTACACTTGCTGGTTAGTTGTGCGAAGTTGTGAAAAGTGTAATCACAATTTCGTGCACCAAGTTTTTGGTACCGTTCCCGAGGATTGTTCGAGTGTGGACAACTGACGGTTTATTTTGTTGCTTAGATTTGGAAAAATTTATATTTTTTTTGGTTTAGAGTTACTAAAATTTGAGTCTTCTATTATTGTTTTTGGTTAAAATTTTAAAATCCTTATTTTCTTTTTCTAAATTATTTTCGAAAATTTTTAAAACCAATGACCTCATAATTTAGTCTTCTGTTTGAGTTTAGTTTCATGTTTTAAGTTTGGTGTCAATTGCATGATTTTATTTTTCTTTCAATTTTTTGAATTATATGTTCTTAGTTCTTTCTTAATCTTCAAGTTGTTCTTGTTTATTTTTCTTGTTTGATCTTTAGTTTTTCTTGTTTTATGTCTTTTCTTATTTTTCTTGTGCTTTTTCGAATTATTGGTGTTCAAAGTATAAAAATTTTTAAGTTTGGTGTCCTTCGTGTTTTTATTTTCTTAAAAATTTCCAAAATTTGTTCTTGGTATTCATCTTGATCTTCAAAGTGTTGTTGGTGTTCATCTTGACATTCAAAGTTTTCTTGTTTGCTTTCTTTGTTTTGATCTAAAAATTCTAAGTTTGGTGTCATTTTATTATTTTTCTCTTTCCTGATTAAATTCAAAAAAATTCAATAAAATATTTTTCCCTTATTTGCTCATTATTTTCGGAATTCCTTAAGTTGACTTAGTCAATATTTTAAAAAATTTGGTAGTTTCTTGTTAAGCAAGTTAAAATTTCAATTTAAAAAATTTATCTTCTTAAATCTTTTTTTCAAAACAAATTCTTTTTCAAATTTCTTTTATTATTTTGATTGAAAAATTTGAAGTTTGGTGTTTCCTTGTTGAGAAAGTTTCAATCTTTAAAATTTTAAAATCATATCTTTTTCAAATATTCTCTTTTATTTATCTATTTTTTTACAAGTATCTTTAATTTTAAGACATATCTTTTTCAAAACTTCCTAACCACTTTTCCTCTCTTCATTTTTTGAAAATCATATCCAAAATTTTTCAAATCTTTTTAATTAATTAGCAATTTGAGTATTCGAAGAACGCTAAATGCAAAGCGCGCGCTTTTAGCAGAAAACGAAGGAGAAACGCTTCACATTCAAAAGCTTCAGTGAAGTTGACAAAATGCTCGAGTTCGGCTTCACTAGAGAAGGATCGAAGTCCTAAAACTAAAGACTCGACCTTAAAGGGAATACCGCAGTCGAGCAGGGGAACTGTTCATACCCTGGGTCGAGCTCTCCGACCCGGGATGTTGAAGACAAAGTCAACCGACCTCTTTAGGTCAAACTACCCGACCTCTTCTCAAAAGAGATCGGCCAAATCACCAGGAAAAGCCCAAATAGGGCCCAAACAGAGGAACACGACCCAAATCCAAAGGCAGTCCAGGCGTACAGAGATAAGGGCGGTTCCTTTGAAGATAAGATGACCTCACTCAAAGATAAGATAAGATAAAGATAAGATAACTATCTTATCCTCAACAAAGGTCACTCCACACTACTATAAATACACTAAAGCACCCAGGTATAACTCATATTCTGATTCTACTAAAAACCTGCTTAAAGCCCATGCTAACTTAAGCATCGGAGTCTCTTGCAGGTACCACCACCCTCCGGTGATGAAGGATCAGCATCTCCACCAAGTCCAACAGGTCAGACACGACAGCTCTGGCCACCGCAACAGATCTCATCCGAGATCGACCTTTAGTTTTAGGTAACCCTCAGAACATTGGCGTCGTTGCCGGGGACCTTGGAAGTCATCCCATTACCATGGCAAACGACCATGACAACGACCACGACTCTGATCTAGAAGACCGGACGCCGCACAAAAATGCAGACACCACACCAAAAGATATTCCTCAACCAAACAACGACAAGAATTCACCAAATACAGGAGCCATGGAGGCACTTCAAGATTGCTTAAAATAGCTCGAAAAAGAGGTGGAGCATCAATGAGAAGCCCGGAGAGACCTACGAAGGGAAGTTAGGCGATGCCGCGAGTTAGAGAACAAACTCCTAAAATTCGAAGCAGATCTCAAAGCCAATAATACTCGATCCGGTCACGAAGACGACTCCCGTAAGGACCAAGACCCATTCACCAAAGAGATCATGAGGACCAAGATCCGAAAGGACTTCAAACTTTCCGACATGACTTTATACGACGGCACAGCAGATCCCGACCATCATCTCAGTAATTTTAGAAGTAGAATGTACTTCACCAATGCCTCAGATGCAGTTCGCTACAAAGCCTTCCCGACTACTTTAACAAAAACAGCAATTAAATGGTTCGACAATCTACCCCCTAGGTCCATCTCAAGCTTCGACGACTTGGCCAAGAAGTTTGTGGCCAGATTCTCCAACCAAAAAGACAAAGCTAAGCACGCCCTAAGTCTATTAGGAATCAAGCAAGGAGATCGGGAAAATCTTCGCAGCTACATGGAAAGATTCAACAAAGCATGTCTAGACATACAAAGTCTACCAACAGAGGCCGCCATTATGGGCCTCATCAATGACTTGCGAGAAGGACCTTTTAGCCAATCTATATCGAAAAAACATCCTACGTCTCTGAACGAAGTACAAGAGCGAGCAGAGAAGTACATCAATATGGAGGAAAAAGATAAACAATTACAAGAAGGAAGATCAACATGGGGAAAAGATAAAAAATACCACAATTACACCCCTCTTCGGATGTCCCTTGTGGATTTCTACAGAGAAGTATGCCATACTGAAAAGATACCCTTAGCTAGACCACTCAAAAGCAAAAAAGGAGGAGGAAATTGGGCCGAATATTGTAAATACCATCGAATCTATGGACATTCTACCAACGAATGTTTCGACCTAAAAAATGTCATAGAAAAACTGGTAAGGGAGGGAAAGTTAGATCGGTACTTAGCCAACCGAGCAGACGATCCAAGAAAAAGAAGAAGGGACGAAGATGTCAGACGGGCTGAATGACCACCACGTTCGCCCGAGAGACATGTTCAGATGATACACGAAGGATTCGCGGGAGGAGGTATCTTCAAATCATCTTGCAAAAGACATCTTAAAGATGTATATCATGTCGAGGGAAAAGAGGAAGCACCTGACATCCTCACAATCACTTTTACTAAAGAGGATGCAGCTGGCATCATCTCGGAACATGATGGTCCCATGGTCATCACTATCACTTTGGCCAACGCAAATCTCCACCGCACACTGGTAGACCAAGGATGCTCGGCCGACATCTTGTTCAAAACTGCATTCGACAAACTCGGCCTGGAAGAAAAAGAGCTCAAAGCATATCCAAACAGCCTGTTCGGGCTGGGAGATACTCCAATCCAACCACTTGGGTACATCTCATTACATACGACCTTTGGAAAAGGAAATCGGTCAAGGACACTCAATATAGACTACATTGTGGTCATCGTGAGTTCAGCCTACAATGCCCTAATAGGTCGGACAACGTTAAATCAGCTCGGTGCAGTTGTCTCGACTCCATTCCTGTGCATGAAATTCCCAACCACAGAAGGAATAACTACAATAAAAGTAGATCAGAAGACAGTGCGCCGCTGTTATAACGAAAGTCTAAGCCTCAGGGGCAGAGGAGAAGAATTCCACATCATCGAACTTGGTGGAGTTCGAGGACGGGAAGAACTCCGTCCACAACCTGAAGACAAAGTAGAAAAAGTCCAAATCGGAGATGTCCCAGACAAAACAACCAACATTGGAACAATCCTAAAAGGAGATATAAAAGAATCACTCATACAGTTCTTACGAGATAATGTCGACCTCTTTGCATGGAAGGCTGCAGACATGCCGGGCATAGACCCTAAGTTAATGTGCCACAAGCTGGCAGTCTACCCAGGATCTCGGCCAGTACAGCAGAGGCGTAGAAAGCTCAGACTAGAACGATCCCAAGCTGTGGAAGAGCAGGTCTAAGCCCTATTGGAGGCAGGATTCATAAGAGAAGTCAAGTACCCACTATGGCTAGCTAACGTCGTCTTGGTGAAAAAATCAAATGAGAAGTGGTGGATGTGCACTGACTATACTGATCTCAACAAAGCCTGCCCAAAGGATCCATATCGACTCCCAAGTATCGACGCTCTGGTGGAAGTCGGGCAGTAGGAAGTCGGGCAGTAGCCTCAGCATTGGTCCAAGAAGACGACAGTGGGCAACAACCCGTATACTTCATTAGCAAGGCACTACAAGGATCCGAGCTGAACTACCAAAAAATAGAAAAATTTGCCTACGCTCTAATATTAACATCTCGATGACTTTGTCCGTATTTCCAAGCCCACATCATCAAGGTTCGGACCAACCAGCCAATAAAAGGCATTCTGCAGAAAACAGATCTAGCAGGAAGAATCTTACAATGGGCAGTCGAGTTGTCTGAATTCGACCTTCAGTATGAAGCTCGGACAGCCATCAAATCACAATATTTGGCCAACTTCATTGCAGAATTTATAAACACCACAGAAATCCTACGGAACAGAATCTCTATGTAGACGGTTCCTCTAACAAAACGGGAAGTGGCGCGGGTGTGATAATTGAAAGCGACCAGGGAACGCAAATCGAACTTTCCCTCAAATTCGGGTTCCCTGCCTCAAACAACCAAGCTGAGTATGAGGCATTACTAGCTGGTTTGAAGCTGGCTAAGGAGGTTGGAACTCAAAAGCTTATCATCTTCAGCGACTCGCAGGTGGTCACTTTGCAAATAACAGGGAGTTACCAAGCCAAGGATCCCACCATGAATAAGTACTTGGACAAAACCAAGGAACAGCTCGGACAACTCAGGGAATATGAGGTCCGCCACATACCCCGAGAACAGAATGCTCGAACTGATGCACTCTCAAAACTAGCCAGCACTAAACCAGCGGGCAACAATAGAAGCCTCATCCAGGAAATGCTGCAGAACCCGTCAATCTCGGAAAAAGAAAAATTCCTAGCCATAACAGGTCTGGATCAAGGATGGATGACTCTCATAATTAACTACCTCAAAACAGAAACATTCCCCACAGATAAAAAGGAGGCAAAGAGGTTAAAAAGGAAGGCACAATACTACACTATCATAAACAATACTCTATACAAAAGAGGGATTTCAATACCATTGTTAAAATGTGTACCGACTTCCAATACAAAGGAAGTCTTAGAAGAAATACACAGTGGCACCTGTGGTAATCATCTTGGAGCGCAGGCACTTACCAAAAAGGTACTCCGGGCCAAATTTTATTAGCCAACTCTACAAAAAGAAGCCACAGAGTTTGTAAAGATGTGTCCACCATGTCAGAAACATGCCAACTTTCACATCGCGCCGCCAGAGGAGCTCATCAGCATAACCTCACCGTGGCTGTTCGCAAAATGGGGACTCGTCCTTCTCGGACCTTTTCCTCAGGGATCAGGACAAGTCAAATTCTTCATAGTAGGGGTAGACTATTTCACAAAATGGATCGAGGCAGAACATCTAGCTAATGCCACTGCTCAAAAAAGTCAAAAATTCCTATATAGAAACATTGTCACAAGGTTCGGGGTTTCATACTCCATCACCACGGACAATGGTACCCAATTCACAGATGCAGGCTTTAGAAAGTTAGTGGCCGACTTGAACATAAAATACCGAATCGGCTCCGTAGAACATCCCCAGGCCAATGGACAAGCCGAAGCTGCCAACAAAGTCATATTGGCTAGGCTAAAATGAAGATTACAGGACGCAAAGGGAGCCTGGGCTGAAGAGCTCCCACAAGTCTTATGGGCATACCGAACAACGCCACATTCCACCACAAAGGAATCACCCTTCCGATTAGCTTACGGAATAGAGACAATGATCCCAGTGGAGGTCAAAGAAGGGTCTCCTAGAGTGATCCACTATAATGAAGAAGCCAACTCCCAACTTCAAAGGGAAGAACTCGACCTGCTTCCAGAAATCCGAGAAAGAGCTCGGATCAGGGAAGAGACATTAAAACGACGAATGGCTTCAAGATACAATCAAAAGGTAGTGTCGTGAGGTTTTGCCGAGAACGACCTTATCCTAATCCGAAATGATATCGAAACAACTCGACCTGGAGAAGGAAAGCTGGCAGCAAACTGGAAAGGACCCTACCGAGTCATAGAAGTACTTAGAAAGGGCTACTATAGACTATCCGAACTCGAAGGGCGAGAGCTTCCAAGGTCATGGCATGCCTGCAACTTAAGAAGGTACTATAGTTAAAGGTAATAAAGATCTTAGGATGAGGCGCACTCTTTTTCCTGAAAAGGTTTTTTAATGAGGTGCCAAGCCAAGATCTACAAATTGCCCAACTTAGAGGGATAAAACACCCACATGTATATACCTGCATTCTCTTTGAATAAAGTTTTAGATTTTCTACAAATCCCCAAGACGCATTAATCTGAAACGCTAAAAATTCATCGCCCGATTATAAAGCTACAATGTTAGTAGAAAGTAAAAATCAAATTCACTGCGGGACCACGATAAAGACCAAAGAAGATGAAAACCAAATTCATCAAAAGGTCGACCAAACGGGGAACAAAACCCGATCTCTACAAAGTCGGCAAAGATGAAAAAGTGACAAAAATAGAATAATGCAAGAAGTTATCGATAGTAATCCATAGAAAGGACCTGACGAGGTCTTAATAAAATGGGTTACTAAAAATAACTTAAAAGACAGACTGACATAAAGAAGTCGGACCAGCCGACCACAATAACCAAAGTTATAAAAAGTCAATCCCTGGAAAGAGGCCTGGCCAGCCTTAAGAAAGAGGATTACTAAAAATAACTTAGATGGGACCGACGTAAAGAAGTCAGCCCCAAAACCAAAAAGTTATAAAACGTAATCCATGAAAGAGACCTGATAAAGGTCCAAGAAAGAGGATTACTAAAAATAACTTAGAAGGGACCGACGTAAAAAAGTCGTCCACCAAAACCAAAAAAGTTATAAAAAGTAATCCCTGAAAGAGACCTGACAAAGGTCCAAGAAAGAGGATTACTAAAAATAACTTAGAAGGGACCGACGTAAAGAAGTCGGCCCCAAAAACAAAAAAAGCTGTAAAAAGCAATCCCTGAAAGAGACATGACAAAGGTCCAAGAAAGACGATTACTAAAAACAACTTAAAAGGGACCGACGTAAAGAAATCGGCCCCAAAAACCAAAAATGTTGTAAAAAGTAATCCCTGAAAGAGACCTGACAAAGGTCCAAGAAAGAGGATTACTAAAAATAACTTAGAAGGGACCGACGTAAAGAAGTCAGCCCCCAAAACCAAAAAAGTTATAAAAAGTAATCCCTGAAAGAGACCTGACAAAGGTCCAAGAAAGAGGATTACTAAAAATAACTTAGAAGGGACTGACGTAAAGAAGTCGGCCCCCAAAACCAAAAAAGTTGTAAAAAGCAATCCCTGTAAGAGACATGACAAAGGTCCAAGAAAGAGGATTACTAAAAACAACTTAGAAAGGACCGACGTAAAGAAGTTGGCCCCCAAAACCAAAAAAAAAGTTATAAAAAGTAATCCCTAAAAGAGACCTGACAAAGGTCCAAGAAAGAGGATTACTAGAAATAACTTAGCAAGGACCGACATAATGAAGTCGGCCTGACCAAAATGCCAAAATTAAAGGTAAATCCATGGAAGAGACCTAACAAAGGTCCAAAAAAATGGATTACTACAAAATAATTTCAGGCCGAGACAAAGAAGTCAGCCAACGGAGGGCATACGAGTTGGACCCAAAAATTCACAACCTCAAAAGAATTAAGCTACAAGTATGAAAATACAAAGGCAATCAAAAGAGGGCGGACAACACGGCCCCAACATTCCCAAAAGACCTAAAGGATATCAGACAAATGCAGACAAACATACCATAAAAAAAAACAAGCTTGTAATATTAACAAAGCTCAAGAGGCCACCCGATGTCGACCCCAAAAAGCCTGAGAAAATACTTTGTTTTTTCTCAAAATAAAGTTGCTAACAGCAAAGCAACTAAAAGTGTTCAGAGAACAAAACTACAAACCGAAAAAGAGTTTTAAGACCCACAGATCGGGCCATACAAAACAAAGTTCACAAAACTACATTGGATTCAAAGATTCTCCAGTGGCAGCATCCCGGGGTGATGGAGGTCGAGTCTGAAGGAGGTTCGACATCATTATCATCAGGGTCATCAGGGATAATTTTTCCGTCCTTCACAATGTTGTCCAAACTGAAGAGAGTAAGGTTGAGCTCGGGTGTAAAAACTCGAACCTGCTCCTTCAGGTTCTCATAAGCAGCATTTACGCTGCCTACAAGGTGACCCTGGAGCTCGGCATAATCAACTCGGGCAGACTCCAAATCATCCCTGAGACGCATCATTTCCCTATAGGTCGTAACATAGCTCTCCTTGTGCTTCAACGCCGTGTCTTCAGCCAACTTGGTAGAAGCCGCCAAGGCAATAGAACTAGCTTATCACCTCCTAACTCTTTCTCCAACTTGGCCACCTTCACCTCAAGCTCCTCCTTCAAACCCTTCATCCGGTCGAACTCTAACTTAGCCTCCTCTATAAAGGCCTTCGTGGCATGAATGGGAAGATCCTGGGCAGTCCGATATAAAGTCGCCCCCATGTGTGCCATCTTGACGCTGCTCCGAGTAATAAAGTCCAAATGGCAAAGAAGAGAAACATCGTTAGTATGGATGGTACCATAAGGACCAATTTGCTGGTCCACAAACTCGACAACATCAAAATCGGGGGCATCAAGGTTAAAGGGCTCATCTGTTTTTTGCTTTTTCAGAAGAGGAGCGCCGGTAGGAGAAGAGGTAGCAGCAACCTGTGGAGGATCAACAAAATGAACCCGAGCAGTAGGGATCATTCTCCTCGGTCCAGGAGAGCTCGATACGGATGGCTTCGACAGAACCTGAGAGGACCCCTCCCCAGCCACCTTGGCCGAGATGTTCTGAGCCGATGTAGCCTTCCTCACCTTCTTGAAGGCTTTCATGGAGTCATTGTTCTTGGCCATCTCTGAAAAATAAAATCAACCATAGAAGCCGATTACACATTGGAAAAAGAAGGAAGAAAAATCAAAACAAACCAAAACATATTAATTAAGTACCCAACGCAGTTCGGACAAGGGACGGGTCCCCCAAAATTTTCTTAGTGTCAAGATGAGGAGGTTCCCCCCAAATATCCTCCAAGACATTTACAAAGGCCTACTCGATTTCATCAAGCATCTCCCACGTGTATCGAAACACCACTACATTTTGTTGCCAATACAAGGGGAAGGCCAGTTCATCGTTCGCTTCTAGAAAAAATGGTCGAGCTCCCTCAACCGCTCAGACCTTAAAGAAGTAATTCTTAAAATCCCTAAAGGACTCATCATACATGGCAAAAAATTTATGTCCCTGGGCAGATCTAAAGGAAATCCAAGAGGTTTTCTTTTTGGAAGAAACCCCGGGATTAGTTAAAACAAAAAGATAAAGGAAGAGAGTCTGAGAAGGAGTAACGTCCAACTCTTGGCAAAGCAGCTGAAAGATTTTGATAAAACCCCAGGAGTTCGGATGGAGCTGGGATGGAGCTACGTTACACGACCACAGCAAATCGGTCTCAAAGGAAGTAAAAGGAAAATTAATATTCAACTGGCTGAAAAAATAGTCATAAGCATAAAAGAAAGGGCGCTCCCCCCCGGGTCAGAGCAGGAAAGCGAACCCTCTCCTTGGAATCAGGTGCTACCAATTTATAGTTCTTTTTCTGAACTCTACTCTTACAGAGATGGTGATGTTTTCTAAGCTCCACACAAAACTCAACATTCACCACGGAGACACACATTAACACAAGGGAGTCCAACCAGTCGGACATCCCCTCAGGAACCTTAGAAGACGTCTCTATAATATTTTTGCGAGAAGACATGGCTAACTAGTCCTACAAATAAGAAAGGAAAATAGATTACTAACCAAAAAACAGCTCGGGCGATATCAAAACAACTCGGACAACATGATCTAGAGCATCACAAACAGTAAAAGGAAATCCCCAAGACACACACCAAGGTCCATGGGCATCCTTTGGAGGCAGTGACACAGAGCAAAAGACTCAGGAAAACCTACAGAAACTAAAACAACCTAGCAAAAGACTCTAAGCAAAAAAGACATAAATCAGAGCAAGATCACTAAGAAGACCATCATTCTCTACAAAGCTATCACAACAGAGAAAAACTTTCTCCCAATCAACACATTTCACTTTCTCGTGACTCTTGGAACCAAGGAAGCAAGGCGCATCAAAGCTCACAAGGAGCATTCGAAATGGGCAACATAGCGCTCCCTTTCTTCACCTTTCTCGTGGAGCTTGGCTTGGAAACAAAGGAACAAGGCCCAGCGTTTGGAAAAGGCAATGTAGCGCTCCCTTTCTTCACCTTTTTCCTGGATTGTCAAGCCAAGGAAGGAAGGCTCGCACGAAGCAAACCAAGATGGCATTCAAAAGTTCCAACGCTACGTTCACTCTTGGCAACTTCTTCGTGCTTCTCAACCAAGGGAGCAAAGCCAACGTTCAAAGAGTGAACGTAGCGTTCAAAGAGTGAACGCTATGAACAAGGGGGATTGGCA
>NC_029794.2:56030670-56030852 GCF_000816755.2 Arachis ipaensis
GAAAAGTCTAAACCTTGTCTGTGGTATTCCGAGTAGGATCTGGGAAGGGATGACTATGACGAGCTTCAAACCTACGAATGTTGGGCGCAGTGACAGTGTGAAAAAGGACAAGGGTCCTATTCCGACGCTAGTGGAAACCGACAGATGATTAGCCATGCGGTAGCTGTACATGGTATTTTTCA
>NC_029794.2:56031862-56032929 GCF_000816755.2 Arachis ipaensis
CATTCCAGAGATGGGGTTCAGACAGAAATATGGAGAATATCCCATCATGAGAAGAATAGAGGCAGAGAGGAGATGGGAACTTTTGTGTGAAACGCTCACAGACATCAGTGCAGTCATGATAAGAGAATTTTATGCAAATGCTGTGAGGACAAGCAAGGACAACCCTCCCTATAAAAGCTACATTAGAGGGGTTGAGGTGGATTTCAGCCCACCATCCATTATGAGACTCTTACAGATAAGGGTGATATCATATGGAGAACCCAGCTTTGAAGAAAGACTGCAGAGTGAGAATGACCCTGATGAAATATTAAATGGGTTATGTTTTGAAGGCAATGATTGGGAAAGGGACTCAGAGGGAGCTCTAAGCCACTTGAAAAGAATGGATCTCATACTAGAAGCCAAAGGTTGGTATGACATATTGCATACTTAGGGGAGGAGAAGTCAATGTACCTCAGCTCATAGCATATAGCATTCAAGAAATAGCTGATGATACTGGTAAATCAAGTAGACTTGGTCATCCAAGCACTATTCTGAGGCTATGCAAAAGAGCACGAGTACTCTTTGAGGATGAGAATACTAAGAAGGTAAAAGGAAGCAGAGGGATCACTAAGCAAAGCATGGAAGGTGTCACTGATGACACTGATAATCAACAAGAGAGAAGAGCTCAAGGAAGAATGAGGAGACCACAAGTGGAGGGGGAACAAGCTCCTGGTGCAATAGATCTGAGCCAAATACAAAGAGCCATTGAAGAAATATCTCAACAATATATGAGAGCACAGGAGCAACAACAGGAGCAATACTTAAGGCAACAAGAGCAATATTTGAAGGATCGTGAGCAACAACAACAGTGGCAGCAGCAAATGATGGAGAAGCGAGAAAATTTCTATCTCCAAATGTTGGAACAACAGAGAGAGTTTCAAGCAAAAATTCTTGAGGGGCAAGGGGAAAAATCAGCAAACTTTCAAGAATCATTTAATAGATTGTCGCTACGACAGTCCAAGTATGGGGAGTACACCCAAAATCTCTACCAATGGAAGAACATCTATCATACAATTGGGGAGCATAGG
>NC_029794.2:56037362-56037989 GCF_000816755.2 Arachis ipaensis
ATGAAAATCCACTCCAATTACTTACTTATTGTGCAAGAAAGTGCATAAAACCTAATGAAACTAATGAAAAATGCTTGTAAACTAGCATAAGATGACTTGTCATCACAACACCAAACTTAAATCTTGCTTGTCCCCAAGCAAGCACTAAACATGAAAAGAAATGAAATGAAACAGAGAAGCATACATGTCCATATTTAGCAGATAATTGAATTAAGACTATGGGGTTTTATGCAGATAAGATGCAGCTCACTTATTCTTTACTGATATATAAGAAATGTTTCTTTGAGGATTCACTAGAGTTGCTGTCATAATGCCTTACTTTTTGATTGATCCCTTTTTTATTTTCTTTCTTCCTCTTACTTAGAAAGCTTATTTCTCAATGGTAGCTCAGTGTCAAGTGTTGCAGCAGCCTTTTGGCTTAATTTTGCTTAACACTTCTTCACTACAGACACTTGGCTCATAATTCTTCTTAGGAACATTGATGCCCACCATCTCTTTGGATCACTAAATGCTTTGTAGCTATGTTGCTCTTGATAATGGACTTTCGGTTGGTAATCCCGGATTAGTTAATTCAAGTTACCAAGTTTTAAAAGACTCCTCAGAACTTAATTATCCAAGCATATCCTA
>NC_029794.2:56047989-56049617 GCF_000816755.2 Arachis ipaensis
CTAATCTTCTCTTGATGCCATTCGATGCCGTGACTTGTGTGTTAAGTGGTTTCAGAATATAGAGTAGGAATGGACCGAAAAAGAAGAAGGAAGACGGGTACAAAGGAAGGAAGCATGAGGATTAAGCTTTGGAGATTTCCACATGGGTGCGTGCGCGCACCTTGCGCGCCCGCGCGGATAGGGCAACGTGGAGCCACAGCCAAGAGCCGGCTTGAGAAGCGGCTAAGCCAGGAGCTTCATGGGCGCGCACGCGTACATCACGCCTCCGCGCACATTACAAGACGTCTCAACGGCGCGTGCGCGCCGATTTGCGAATATGATTTTTTAAGAAGTCACGTGACTTAGGCGTGGAGGCAGTTAAGGATCCCACTCTTGGAGAAACACCTTGGCGGGAAAAGCTTAAGAAGACCAAAGGAACGAGTACTAGTCTCCCGAGTCGTTCTCCCTTGGAATTGCCAAAGTGTGCATCTTATTGATTTAGTAAGCCTTGTTGGAATTCTTTGAAGGTTTTAGCAAGGTAATGAGAAACAAACAATCAATTATCAAAAGACTTGGCTTAGGGTTGGCATTAGAAATCCTATCCTTATAGTCCATTCAATGTTGACAACAATTAGGCCTTGCTCCATTTAGTTATCCCCTAGGTATAGAGGAAGGTCAAATGAAAGTAATTAACTTGAGTCACAAGTCCTAGCTTCACCTTATGGGAATCTAGCTTTAGTGCACTCCAAGCTAACTAGCAATCCCTAATTCCAAATCAACTATTGACACAACTATTCAACTTCTTCCCAAGACCAAACCCTATGCCAAGTGTGAGAGTTCTACTCCATAGCTAGTGTTGTCATTTTATCAAACATGTGATGAGCAATAAGGAAAGTCATAGTAAAATGAGAAGGAAAGTCAAATTGAAAGTATTGCAACACAAAGATCTAACAACAAGTCTCAAAGAGTAGCAATGAAAATCCAAAATAGAGACGAAATCCAAAATTACAAAGTTGAATTCTAGATCTATGAGAATTGATCAATTGCATCTACTACTTGAAATTGGAGAAGAAAATCTATGACATGAACAAAGTGGAGTGAGAATTGTAATGGATCTCACCAAAAAGTCATTGAAAATTCAGAAATTAGATGAGGATGAACCCTAGTGAAGCTTGGAATCTCCCTCTTCTTCTCCCAAAAAGTGTAACTAACTCTCCTCTCCCTAAAATATCTAGATCTAGAAATGAACTAACTAAGTGTCCTTAACCCTTGCTCCTTTGGTCTTTTTAAGCTTTTCCCGCCAAGGTGTTTCCCCAAAAGTGGGATCCTTAACTTCCTCCACGCCTAAGTCACGTGACTTCTTAAAAAAATCATATTCGCAAATCGGCGCGCACGCGCAAGGTACGCGCACGCGCCGTTGAGACGTCTTGTAATGTGCGCGGAGGCGTGATGTACGCGTGCGCACCCATGAAGATCCTGGCTTAGCCGCTTCTCAAGCCGGCTCTTGGCTTTGGCTCCACGTTGCCCTATCCGCGCGGGCGCGCAAAGTGCACGCACGCACCCATGCGGAAATTTCCAAAGCTTAATCCTCATGCTTCCTTCCTTTGTACCCGTCTTCCTTCTCTCTTTCGGTCCATTCCTACTCTATA
>NC_029794.2:56049718-56050194 GCF_000816755.2 Arachis ipaensis
CTTTTTTTTTCTTTTTTTTTCTATTTTTTTCTTTTCTTTTCCATATTATTTTTCTTTTTTCTTTTGTTCTTTTGTTTTTCTCATTTTTTTTCTATATACAAGAGCGTCAATGCATAAGGTTTTACATTTGATCAATACATGAGCATGTACCCAATTCCCAATATTTTCAATAATAATACAAAATACCCTCTTATTCACCCAATGTCCCAAGGTTCCCACACTTGAATGATACTCACACACACTAGCCTAAGCTAATCAAAGATCCAAATAAGGACTTTTATTGTTTTCCGCTTTAAGGCTTGTAATGTGCTAAATTAAGAACAAAGTGGGTTAATCATGGCATCAATCATATAAATGCATGTATACAAGGAATAATCCAAATAATGGATCAAACAAATCAAGGATCACAATCATAGAAAGAGAATAATGCACACAAGAAGGAAAAATAAGTGGTTATAAGATGTAACAGATGTAAC
>NC_029794.2:56053797-56054327 GCF_000816755.2 Arachis ipaensis
GGTTTCTCGGTCAAGATGCACCATATCAATAAGGCAAGCTCGGCGGTGATGGATGACCCATGTGTGCTTGGGAGCACGTAGTGAGCTAGAATTTGGGCCCATGCCGTGGCTTCTTGAGTGAGGTGGCGGACATCTAAACCCTTGGGTCTTCGCTTTATGGTCCCCCGAATCCAATATGCGTCGGGTAAAGCAATAACGCGGAGGATCGCGCTCCAATCGAATGCGTGGTCAACGCATGTAGCCAAGACTTCTTGGTAGGCGTCATATGCATCCGTTGACGGTTCAATCCCAAGGACTTCTCGGATGGTTTCCACGGTGACCGACACTTATTTTCGGCGCACAAATATTGATGTGAGATGAGGTGAGTGGAAGTTGGAGTAGAATTCCACCACCCATGAGAGATTGGCCTCCTTCGGTTGCCTCAAGAGGAACCTCCATTGCCTCCGGTCAATGTGTGGCATCACAATCGGACTGAGGTGAGCCGGTAAGACTAGGAGGGGTTCCGGATGGTAATTCCTTTCAATCATTCT
>NC_029794.2:56055084-56055803 GCF_000816755.2 Arachis ipaensis
GTGCGCGCATGCGCAGAAGGGTGGTTTTTTCTAAATTTGCAAGTGTTTACACCACTTTTGACATTTCAAAACCCCCCCCCATACAGCCACTTAAGCATTATAGCAGGGCATTTTACTTGGTAAACTATCAATGAAGTCAACAAATGAAGGGGAGTTGTCATTAAAATCTAGCTAACAATCATGAAGTCAAGTGTCTATGTACAAGTCTTAAAGGAAGATCTTACCATGGTGGGGTGTCTCCCACCTAGCACTTTTGTTTAACGTCCTTAAGTTGGACTTTCAGTAGCTTATAGTGTTTGTTCAAGAGTTGCATCCCTCAAGAGGAACACTTCAAATTCCTTGGCATTCTTTCTTTGCTCACCATGATACAATTTGAGACGGTGCCCATTTACCTTGAAGATGTCCGGGTTTGATGGGTGGCGCAAGTGGTAGACTCCATAAGGTTCTACTTTCTCCACGTGGTAGGGCCCATCCCACCTTGATCTAAGCTTTCCGGGTAGTAATCTCAACCTTGAATTGTAGAGAAGGACTAGGTCACCGGGTCGGAATTCTCTTCTCCTAATGTTCTTGTCATGGATGGCTTTCAACTTTTCCTTATAAAGTCTATAGTTGTCGTAAGCTTCCAATCTCAAACATTCTAATTCTGCCAATTGAAGCTTTCTCTCTACTCCGGCCCCACCCAAGCTCATATTACACTCCTTTACGGCCCAATAAGCTTT
>NC_029794.2:56056339-56058697 GCF_000816755.2 Arachis ipaensis
TCCAATTGGGTCCTCGTACAATAGGGGCTTGTGTCAATGCTACCTTGAGTTTGTCATATGCTTCCATGCTTTCCTTGCTCATCTCAAATTCGGTGTCTTTTTGTAATAATCGAGAGAGAGGTAAGGCTACCTTGCTAAAGTCCTTGATGAATCTTCGGTAGAATCCTGCATGTCCAAGAAAAGAACGGACTTTCCTCTCGGAGGAGGGGTAAGGTAAACTGGATATGACATTTATCTTTGTCGGATCTACGGAGATGCCTTCCTTTGATACTATGTGTCCCAAAACAATGCCTTGTTTGACCATGAAATGACATTTTTCAAAATTTAAGACAAGGTTTGTTTTGGTGCATCTTTCTAGGACTTTTTCAAGGTTACCTAAGCAATGCTCAAATGACTCACCATACACACTAAAATCATCCATGAAAACTTCCATCGATTGCTCTAGAAAGTCCGCAAATAGGCTCATCATGCATCTTTGAAACGTTGCCGGTGCATTGCATAGGCCAAATGGCATACGCTTGTAAGCATACGTTCCAAAGGGGCAAGTAAATGTGGTTTTTTCTTGGTCTTCTAGAGCAATATGAATTTGGAAGTATCCGGAGTAGCCATCAAGAAAACAATAGTATGATTTACCGGCTAACCGATCAAGCATTTGATCGATAAATGGTAGTGGAAAGTGGTCTTTTCTTGTGGCCGCATTCAATCTTCGGTAGTCTATGCATACTCTCCAAGAATTTTGCACTCTTGTTGCTATAAGTTCACCACTTTCGTTTTTGATTGTTGTCACTCCGGACTTCTTTTTTGCACTACTTGGACCGGGCTTACCCATTCGCTATCCGAGATAGGATAGATGATGTCCGCTTCAAGTAGCTTAGTGACTTCTTTCTTTACCACCTCAAGAATGGTTGGGTTAAGTCTCCTTTGAGGTTGTCGGACCGGTCTTGCTCCTTCTTCAAGAAATATGCGGTGCTCGCATACTTGGGGGCTTATTCCCACTAGATCCGCCAAGCTCCACCCAATTGCCCTTTTGTTTTTCCTCAATACATTCAGCAATTTTTCTTCTTGTTGAGGAGTTAATTCTTGTGCAATTATCACGGGTAGCTTTTGGGCTTCATCAAGGTATGAATACCTTAAGTGAGGTGGTAGTGGCTTCAATTCCATCCTCTTGTCATTCCTTGAAGTTTGAGTTTCCGGATGGTTTGTATGGTGTGCGGTATTTAGTTCGCTCGACTCTTCATTTTCTTCTTTGACCATGCACTTCGGCTACTATGTTATCGATTGGGTCACACCGAAATAGAGAGTGGTTCTCCGGTGGATGCTTCATCGCTTCCTCTAGGCTAAAGCTTACAATTCTTCCATCAATTTCAAATGAATAGTTCCCCGAGTAAGCATCAAGCTTAAATCTAGAAGTTCTCAAGAATGGCCTTCCAAGTAGGATAGATGATGCTCTCTCGGTTTCGCTTGACGGCATTTCAAGGACATAGAAGTCAATCGGAAACACCAACCCCTTTATATTCACCAATACATCTTCCGCAACACCTGCTACGGTTATTATGCTTTTATCCGCTAGGACAAATCTTGTCGTCGACCTTTTTAGTGGTGGTAACTTCAATACCCGGTAAACGGAGAGCAGCATGATGCTAACACATGCTCCGAGGTCACACATACAATCTCTAAATTGAACTCCATTGACGGTGCAAGTGACCATACAAGGCTCTCGGTTTCGGCATTTCAAGGACATAGAAGTCAATCGGAAACACCAACCCCTTTATATTCACCAATACATCTTCCGCAACACCTGCTACCTGCTACCTTGTTTATGCATAAATCCTTGAGGAATTTGGCATATCTAGGAACTTGATGGATGGCATCAAAGAGGGGGATGGTTACCTCAACTTTCTTGAACATTTCTACTATTTTGGGGTCGAGTTCTATGCGCTATGCGCTTTTCTTTGCAAGTGTTGGAAATGGAAGTGGTTGAGCAATTTCTTCTTCCAAGGTTCTTTTGGCCTTGGTTGTCTCCCTTGTCCCTTGTTGTTCATCCTCAACTATGGCTTGTGGTGTCTCCTCTTCCACTACCTCTTCTATATCTATTCTCTCTTCCTCTTGGGCGGTTGTGATAGGACTTGGGTCCTTTGCTCCCTTTTCTTTTAGTTGTGTACCGGATCTAAGGGTGATGGCATTGATGCCCCCTTTTGGATTTGGTTGAGGTTGAGAGGGAATGACACTTTGGATTGGGGGTTGAGGAGTAGAGGTCGATGGTGTGTCCATACGTACAAGAAGAGCTTGTAGTGTAGAGGTGAGGCCGGTGAGGCCGGAAGCAAGTGGGTTTTGTAGTTTTTTTTGGCCTTGGATGAT
>NC_029794.2:56062888-56065498 GCF_000816755.2 Arachis ipaensis
CCGTCTTCCTTCTCTCTTTCGGTCCATTCCTACTCTATATCCTGAAACCACTTAACACACAAGTCACGGCATCGAATGGCATCAAGAGAAGATTAGAAATGTATCTATTTTAGTGCGAAATAAGCATGTTTTCATTCATGAGGCGAAACTAGGAAAGGAATGCAAAATCTTGTATTTTCATATAGAAAGTGTGTGGAATCATTGATAAAACCCCTGAAATCAGCACAAGATAAACCCTCAAATTGGGGTTTGTCAGTATCTTCTTTTTAAAATCTTTCTTTTCAAAAATAATTTTTCTTTGATTAAATCTTGTGCCAAACTTTAAGTTTGGTGTTTTCTTGTTAATCTTTTTATAATTTTCGAAAATTTTAGTTTGGTTTTCTAAAAATTTTAAGTTTGGTGTTCCTCCTTCATGTTCTTGTTGTTCTTGTGATTCTTCAAAGTGTCTTTGAGTCTTTCTTGTATTTTGATCTTAAAATTTTTAAGTTTGGTGTTCCTTGGTGTTTTCCCTCCAAAATTTTCGAAAACAAGGAGCATTAGATCTAAAAATTTTAAGTTGTGTGTCTTTTGTGTGTTTTTCTCTTTCATCATAAAATTCAAAAATAAAAAAAATATAATATCTTTTCTTTATTCTACGCATAATTTTCGAAAAATTAGCATTAAATTAGTCATCAAATTTAAAAATCAAACCCTTTCAATCATATCTTTTTCAAAACTTCCTAACCATTTTTTTCTTTCTCTCTCTCCATTTTTTGAAAATCTTCACCCATTTTTATTTATTTTATTTTAATTTATTTTATTTTCGAAATAAATAAATAAATAAATAAATAAAAATATTTTTTTCTCTATTTTACATCATCTCCCTTTCTCCATCATGGATCTAAGTGGAAATGAACAGTCCAGAAGGACTCTGGGGTCATATGCTAACCCCACCACTGCTTCATATGGGAGTAGTATCAGTATACCCTCCATTGGAGTCAGTAGCTTTGAGTTGAATCCTCAGCTCATTATCATGGTGCAGCAAAGTTGCCAGTATTCTGGTCTTCCACAGGAAGAACCTACAGAGTTTCTGGCACAGTTTTTAAAAATTGCTGACACAGTACATGATAAGGAAGTAGATCAGGATGTCTACAGATTATTACTGTTCCCATTTGCTGTAAAAGACCAAGCTAAGAGGTGGTTAAATAACCAACCTAAGGCTAGCATAAAGACATGGAAACAACTGATGGAAAAATTCCTGAATCAATACTTTCCTCCAAAACGGATGACACAGCTAAGGCTGGACATCCAAGGCTTTAAACAAGGAGATAATGAATCTCTTTATGATGCCTGGGAGAGATACAGAGAGATGCTAAGAAAATGCCCCTCTGAGATGTTTTCAGAGTGGGTTCAGCTAGACATCTTCTATTATGGGCTTACAGAAAGAGTTCAGATGTCTCTAGACTACTCAGCTGGTGGATCTATCCACATGAGGAAGACAATTGAAGAAGCTCAAGAGCTCATTGATACAGTTGCCAGAAATCAGATCTGTATCTAAGCAGTGACCCTTCCATGAAAGAAGAGGAAGGTAGCAGGAAGCAAAGAAATGAGCAAACTACCCAAATTCCATCTGAGGACAGTAAGAGCCCAGGGAGAAATAATTCTGGCGCTAAAACGCCAGAAATTGGGTGGAAGGCTGGCGCTGAACGCCCAAACCATGCTCAGGACTGGCGTTCAACGCCAGAAACAAGCAAGGAATTGGCGTTGAACGCCCAAAAGAAGCACAGTTCTGGCGTTCAGACGCCAGGAACAGGTGAGGAGTTGGCGTCCAACGTCACTCCAGCTTCTAACCCTGGCATTCAAATGCCAGTGAGGGATCAGACATACACAAGTGCTGATAACAACCCCTCTAAAAAGGCTTCTCCAACCACCTCTGTAGGAAATAAACCTGCAGCAACTAAGGTTAAAGAATATAAAGCCAAGATACCTTATCCTCAAAAACTCCGCCAAGAGGAGCAGGATAAGCAATTTGCTCGCTTTGCAGATTATCTCAGAACTCTTGAAATAAAGATTTTGTTTGCAGAAGCACTTGAGCAAATACCTTCTTATGCCAAGTTCATGAAAGAGATCTTGAGTCATAAGAAGGATTGGAGAGAAACTGAAAGAGTTCTCCTCACTGAAGAATGCAGTGCAGTCATTCTGAAAAGCTTTCCTGAAAAGCTTAAAGATCCTGGGAGCTTTCTGATACCATGCATATTAGAGGGTAATTGCACCAAGACAAATTTATCTGATCTTAGGGCAAGCATCAACCTAATACCTGCATCCACTATCAGAAAGCTTGCTTTAACTGAAGAAGTTAAACCAACCCGGATATGTCTCCAACTTGCTGATGGCTCCATTAAATACCCATCAGGCGTGATTGAGGACATGATTGTCAGGGTTGGGCCATTCGCCTTTCCCACTGACTTTGTAGTACTAGAAATGGAGGAGCACAAGAGTGCTACTATCATTCTAGGAAGACCCTTCCTAGCAACGGGACGATCCCTCATTGACGTCTAACAGGGGGAAATAACCCTGAGAGTCAATGATGATGAGTTTAAGTTGAACGCTGTCAAAGCCATGCAGCATCCA
>NC_029794.2:56068621-56098678 GCF_000816755.2 Arachis ipaensis
GAGGAGATCAACATGGCTGAGAGTCTCGAATCAGAGTTGGAAGATATCTTTAAAGATGTTCAGCCTGATCTTGAGGATTCAGAGGAATTGAAAGAGCCTCTGAAATTTCCTCAGGAAGAGGAAAAACCTCCTAAACCCGAGCTCAAACCATTACCACCATCCCTGAAATATGCATTTCTGGGAGAAGGTGATACTTTTCCAGTGATCATAAGCTCTGCTTTAAATCCACAGGAAGAGGACGCACTAATTCAAGTGCTAAGGACACACAAGACAGCTCTTGGGTGGTCCATAGGTGACCTTAAGGGCATAAGCCCAGCTAGATGCATGCACAAGATCTTATTGGAGGAAAATGCTAAGCCAGTGGTTCAACCACAAAGGCAGCTAAATCCAACCATGAAGGAAGTGGTACAGAAAGAGGTCACCAAATTACTGGAGGCTGGAATTATTTATCCTATTTCTGATAGCCCCTGGGTAAGCCCTGTCCAAGTTGTCCCCAAAAAGGGAGGCATGACAGTGGTTCATAATGAAAAGAATGAACTGGTTTCTTGATCACCTGACATTGGTTTTGAAAAGATGCCAAGAGACCAACCTGGTTTTAAACTGGAAAAAATGTCACTTTATGGTGACTGAAGGGATTGTCCTTGGGCATAAAATTTCAAACAAGGGAATAGAGGTGGATCAAGCTAAAATAGAGGCAATTGAAAAATTACCACCACCTGCCAATGTTAAGGCAATCAGAAGCTTTCTGGGGCATGCAGAATTCTATAGGAGATTTATAAAGGATTTTTCAAAAATTGCAAAACCTCTAAGCAACCTGCTAGCTGCTGACACGCCATTTGTGTTTGACACAGAATGTCTGCAGGCGTTTGAAACTCTGAAAGCTAAGCTGGTCACAGCACCAGTTATCTCTGCACCAGACTGGATATTACCATTCAAATTAATGTGTGATGCCAGTGATCACGCCATTGGTGCAGTACTGGGGCAGAGGCATGACAAGCTTCTGCATGTCATTTATTATGCTAGCCGTGTTTTAAATGATGCCCAGAAAAATTACACAACCACAAAAAAGGAATTACTTGCAGTGGTCTATGCCATTGACAAGTTTAGATCATACTTGGTAGGATCAAAAGTGATTGTGTACACTGACCATGCTGCTCTTAAATATCTGCTTACAAAGCAGGATTCAAAACCCAGGCTTATAAGATGGGTGTTGCTGCTGCAAGAGTTTGATAAGAAATAAGAGACAGAAAAGGGACAGAGAACCAAGTGGCTGATCATCTGTCCCGGATAGAGCCAATAGAAGGGGCGTCCCCCCTCTTTTGAGATCTCTGAAACCTTTCCGGATGAGCATTTATTCGCCATTCAGGAAACACCATGGTTTGCAGACATAGCAAACTATAAAGCTGCAAGGTTCATACCCAAGGAGTACAGCAGGCAACAAAAGAAAAAATTAATTACTTATGCAAAGTACTACTTGTGGGATGAACCCTATCTCTTTAAGAGATGTGTAGATGGAATAATCCGTAGGTGTGTGCCTAGAGAAGAAGCACTGAGGATCTTATGGCATTGCCATGGATCACAATATGGAGGCCATTTCGGAGGTGAGCGAATAGCCACCAAGGTCCTCCAATGTGGCTTCTACTGGCCTACCCTCTATAGAGATTCCCGAGAGTTTGTACATAACTGTGACAGTTGTCAGAGAGCTGGTAATCTGCCTCATGGTTACGCCATGCCTCAACAAGGGATCTTGGAGATTGAGTTGTTTGATGTATGGGGAATTGACTTCATGGGGCCTTTCCCACCATCATACTCAAACACTTATATTCTGGTGGCAGTCGATTATGTATCAAAGTGGGTAGAGGCCATTGCCACACCCACTAATGATACTAAAACAGTGCTGAAATTCCTCCAGAAACATATCTTCAGCAGGTTTGGTGTCTCTAGAGTACTAATCAGTGATGGGAGCACCCACTTCTGCAATAAACAGCTTTACTCTGCCATGGTCCGGTATGGGATTAGCCACAAGGTGGCCACCCCATATCATCCACAGACAAATGGGCAAGCTGAAGTCTCTAATAGAGAACTAAAAAGAATCCCGGAATGGACTGTCAGTACCCGTAGAAAGGATTGGGCAAGAGGGCTGGATGATGCTCTGTGGGCTTACAGAACAGCATTCAAGACTCCTATAGGGACCTCTCCGTACCAACTTGTGTATGGTAAGGCTTGTCACCTGCCCGTAGAACTGGAACATAAGGCCTACTGGGCAACCAAATTCCTAAACTTTGATGCCAAATTAGCTGGAGAAAAAAGATTGCTCCAGCTGAATGAGCTAGAGGAATTCAAATTCACTGCTTTCGAAAATGCCAAGCTTTATAAAGAGAAATCTAAGAGGTGGCATGACAGAAAGCTGTCATCTAGAATCTTTGAACCAGGACAAAAGGTTCTGTTGTTTAACTCTAGGCTCAGGCTATTCCCAGGAAAACTGAAATCCCGGTGGAAGGGACCATATATGATTACAAGTGTATCACCATATGGTTATGTGGAGCTTCAAGACATTGATTCTGATAAGAAGTTCATTGTTAATGGACAGAGAATCAAGCACTATCTTGAAGGCAATGTTGAGCAAGAGTGCTCAAGGCTGAAGCTAAATTAAAAGCTCAGCAAGGTCCAGCTAAAGACAATAAAGAAGCGCTTGCTGGGAGGCAACCCAGCCATTGGGAAGACTTTTCCTGTTATTTTGCCCGATTCTTGATTTTATTTGTTTATATAAAGTTCATTGCTACTAAGGTAAAGAGTCAATTGTATAAGTTCACAGGGTTACAGAAGGATTCAGCACACAAAACAGAGAAAGAGAGCTCACTGGCAAGAAAACGCCAATAAAAGTCTGTTTTGGGCGTTCAACACCCAAAAGAAGCATCTATTGGGCATTGAACGCCAGAAAGAAGCTCCTTCTAGGCATTTAACGCCAGATTTACAGCGTCCTGGGCGTTCAGAAAAACGCCCAGTGACAAAGGAGTTCCTGGCGTTCAACGCCAGAAAGAAGCAACAGCTGGGCGTTGAACGCCTAGGAGAAGCAGCAATTGGGCGTTAAACGCCCAAAACATGCAGCGTTTGGGCGTTTAACGCCAGGATCGTGGGGAGGAGGTAAATTCGTTTTTACTTCATATTTTTCATTTTAATTTTAATTTTCATGTTTCAATTCATGATTTCTTGCATAAACATGTTACAAACCCTGATTTCTAAAATCCCTAATTTCTAAAAACCCTACTTTAAAAATATCAAATGTATCTTAATCCATAAATACAAATTCTTTTTCAATCCAATCCAACTCTTTTTCAAAAAATTTCCAAAACAAATCTATCTCTTCCTTCTAAAATCTTTTCAACTCATCAATATCTTTTTCAAATCTCCACTTTATCTTTTTCAAAATCCAAATTTATCTTTTTCAAATATCTTTCATATCTTTTCAATTTTAAATCACATCTTTTCATATCATACTTATTTTTTTAAATCATATCTTCTATCTTGTCTTTTTTTTTCTAAAAAAAAATTTCGAAAACCCACCCCCCTCCTTTTTAAATCCACATTCGGCCTCGCTCCTCTCATCCACCATTCTACACTAGCTCTCCTTCTATCCCTCTCCTTTCTTTTCTTTTGCTTGAGGACAAGCAAACCTCTAAGTTTGGTGTGTTTATCCGTGATCACAAATTATACCCACTAAGATCATGGCTCCTAAAGAAAAACAAACCACTCCAAGAGGCAAGAAAGAGAGTATTCCAAAACCACTTTGGAATCAAGGGAAGTTCTTAACCAAAGAACATTCAGACCATTACTACAAAATAATGGGTCTAAGATCAGTGATCCCGGAAGTCAAGTTCGATCTGAAAGAAGATGAATATCTAGAGATCCAAGAGCAGATTCGAAACAGGAACTGGGAAGTCCTAGCTAATCCTGAAACGAAAGTGGGAAGGAATATGGTTCAGGAGTTCTACGCTAATCTATGGCAAACAGACAGGCAGAGAATATCTAGAACTGCCCTCTATGACTATCGGACTATGGTCAGAGGAAAGATTGTTCACATCCACCCTAACAAAATCAGGGAGATCTTTAAGCTACCTCAGCTGAAAAATGACCCAGACTCCTTCAATAGGAGAATGATAAGAACAAACAAGGGCCTGGATAAGATTCTAGAGGACATATGCATCCCTGGAGCTAGGTGGACCACCAGCAGCAAGGGTGTCCCAAATCAACTCAAGAGAGAAGATCCCAAACCAGTCGCCAGAGGATGGCTGGACTTCATTGGGCATTCTATATTGCCCACTAGCAACCGTTTTGAAGTCACCGTCAAAAGAACAGTGATGATCCATTGCATTATGTTGGGAAAAGAAGTGGAAGTTCATCAACTGATTCCATATGAATTCTACATACTTGCAAACAAGAATTCCAAAGATGTCAGGTTGGCTTATCCAAGCCTAATCTCTATGCTCTGCAAAGATGCTGGAGTAAGGATGGGAATAACGGAGTACATCTCAGTGGAGCAACCAATCACTAAAATCACAATGGAAAAACAACAAATGCAGGATGACCCCATCAAGAGGAGGGCGCAAGAATTCCTCCCGGAAGTCCCTCAATTTGAATATTGGGAACAGCTTGAAGCATCTGTTACCAAGATGCAAGAATCTATGGACCAAATAAAGGAAGAACAGCAAAATCAAAACAGTATGCTCTGCAAACTGCTCAGGAAACAAAAAGAGCAAGGGCGTGACTTAAAGGAACTGAAGCGTCATAAGTTATCTCTTGAAGGACCAAGCACTCCACAGACTAGAGGAACATCCACATCCCAAACTCAAGGTTGTTGAGCCCTAATCTTAGCCTTAACTCTGTGATAATTATTCTTATTTGAATTTTCAATAGCCCTTAAAACCAAAAGGCAAGGGTAATAAAAAGGATCCAAGGCTTTGAGCATCAGTGGATAGGAGGGCCTGAGGAAACCAAATCCTAGTCTAAGCGGCTAAACCAAGCTGTCCCTAACCATGTGCTTGTGGCGTGAAGGTGTCAAGTGAAAACTTGAGACTGAGCGGTTAAAGTCAAGGTCCAAAGCAAAAAGAAGAGTGTGCTTAAGAACCTTGGACACCTCTAATTGGGGACTTTAGCAAAGCTGAGTCACAATCTGAAAAGGTTCACCCAATTATGTGTCTATGGCATTTATGTATCCGGTGGTAATACTGGAAAACAAAGTGCTTAGGGCCACGGCCAAGACTCATAAAAGTAGCTGTGTTCAAGAATCAACATACTGAACTAGGAGAATCAATAACACTATCTGAATTCTAAGTTCTTATAGATGCCAATCATTCTGAGCTTCAATGGATAAAGTAAGATGCCAAAACTGTTCGGAAGCAAAAAGCTACTAGTCCCGCTCATTTAATTAGAATCTGAGCTTCACTCAAAAACTCTGAGATATTATTGCTTCGTGACTTATTTGTATTCTATTTTATTTGTCTAGTTGCTTGGGGACAAGCAACAGTTTAAGTTTGCTGTTGTGATGAGCGGATATTTTATACGCTTTTTGGGGTTAATTTCATGTAGTTTTTAGGATGTTTTAGTTAAGTTTTTAGTATATTTTCATTAGTTTCTAGGAAAAATTCATATTTCTAGACTTTACTATGAGTTTGTGTGTTTTTCTGTAATTTCAGGTATTTTCTGGCTGAAATTGAGGGAGCTGAGCAAAAATCTGATTCGGGCTGAAAAAGGATTGCTGATGTTGTTGGATTCTGACCTCTCTGCACTCGGAACGGATTTGCTGGAGCTACAGGAGTTCAATTGGCGCTCTTCCAATTGAGTTGGAAAGTAGACATCCAGGGCTTTTCAGCAATATATAATAGTCCATACTTTGCTCAAGGATAGATGATGTAAACTGGCGTTCAATGCCAGTTCCATGTTGCAGTCTGGCGTCCAGCGCCAAAAACAGGTTACAAGTTGGAGTTCAACGCCAGAAACAGGTTACAACCTGGCGTTGAATGCCCAAAACAGCCCAGGCACGTGAGAAGCTTTAGTCTCAGCCCCAACACACACCAAGTGGGCCCCAGAAGTGGATTTATGCACTATCTATCATAGTTTACTCATTTTCTGTAAACCTAGGTTACTAGTTTAGTATTTAAACAACTTTTAGAGATTTATTTTGTATCCCATGATATTTTAGATCTGAAATTTGTACCTTTTGGTAGCATGAGTCTCTAAACCCATTGTTGGGGGTGAGGAGCTCTGCAGCGTCTCGATGAATTAATGCAAATACTTCTATTTTCCATTCAAACATGCGTGTTCCTATCTAAGATATTCATTCGCGCTTAATTATGGAGAAGGTGATGATCCGTGACACTCATCACCTTCCTCAACCCATGAACATGTGCATGACAACCACCTCCATTCTATATTAGATTGAATGAGTATCTCTTAGATTCCATAATCAGAATCTTCGTGGTATAAGCTAGAATTGATGGCGTCATTCAGGAGAATCCGGAAAGTCTAAACCTTGTCTGTGGTATTCCGAGTAGGATTCTAGGATTGAATGACTGTGACGGGCTTCAAACTCGCGAGTGCTGGGC
This sequence comes from Arachis ipaensis, assembly GCF_000816755.2. Taxonomy (NCBI): domain Eukaryota; kingdom Viridiplantae; phylum Streptophyta; class Magnoliopsida; order Fabales; family Fabaceae; genus Arachis; species Arachis ipaensis. The sequence goes on from NC_029794.2 coordinate 56,075,224, forward strand.
GTAGTGACAGACGCAAAAGGATAGTAAATCCTATTCCAGTATGATCGAGAACCTCTAGATGATTAGCCGTGCTGTGACAGAGCATTTGTACCATTTTCACTGAGGAGATGGGAAGTAGCCATTGACAACGGTGACACCTTACATAGAGCTTGCCATGGAAGGAACTTTGCACTTTTGCATGCATGAGGGAAGAGGAATACAAGAGAAAAGCTGAAATTCAGAAGACAAAGCATCTCCAAAACCCCAACATATTCTCCATTACTGCATAATAAGTATTTATTTCATACTCTCTTATTTTTTGTAATTCAATTTGATAAGTGAATTGTTTTCCTGACAAAGAGTTACAAGATAACCATAGATTGCTTCAAGCCAACAATCTCCGTGGGATTCAACCCTTACTCACGTAAGGTATTACTTGGACGACCCAGTGCACTTGCTGGTTAGTTGTGCAGAATTACATAGTGTGAAGTAATTTTCGTGCACCATACACCCTCCTTAACATCAAATGCAATCGTCTTGGAAGGAGGTTCTATGTCTTGACTTTCCCATGGAGGTTCAGCATCTCTTAAGTCTGCAACCACTTCTTCTTCTTCGATAATTACAGCTTCCTCCACTTGCTCCAGTACAAAGTCATGCTCCGTACTGTCCACTGGAGTTTCTAATATCTCCTTCATGCTACGTTCTTCATTAGATTGCCCACATGAAGCCATGGGAGCACTTTGAGTGTCCGAGCGTCGGGAACCTAATTGACTTATCACTTGATTTAGTTGATATAGAGTTGCATGAAATCGATCCGCTGCTTCCTTGAGATGATCCCTTGATTCTTCCTTCACTAATTCTTCAATCACTCCTTCGACTTCAAGGGTTTTTACTACCTTCACCTTTAGGGCCTCCTCTAGCTCCTTATGAAGTATAGATTCGCGAAGATGATCCCTTCTCTCTTGTTCCATGTCAATAGCATCATTGAGATCATGTTGCTCTTGGATTGATGGATGTGGGTGCTCTTCCATGGATGGTGGTGATGGAATGGAAAGATCATTCTGTGGTTGACAAGGAAGTGCACTAGAGCTTGAGGGTTGAATGTTGAAGGTGTTTGGTGGTCCGATTTGGGCGAAGAGAGCTTGTATAGTAGAGTTTAGATCGGCAAGTGCTTTCTCCCTGGAGGTTTGGGGTGGATAAGAGGGTTCATTTGGTTCATAGGGTGGTTGGTATGGTGGATACGGGTTAGGGTCATATGGTGGTGTTTGGTGGTGAGGGGCTTGTGAGTATGGTGGTCCAAAGTCATGTTGAAGAGAGAGTTTATAGGCATATGGTGGTAGTTGTTGATAGTCCATTGGAGGTGGTTGTTGCCATGAGGGTTGATCAAATCCTTGTGGCTCCTCCCATCTTTGATTGTTCCAACTTTGATGCATGTTCTCATTGTAATTTCTTCTTCCTGCAACATAATTGTAACCAGACTCATAGCCAAAGGGGTGAGAATTCATAGTAGCAAATAAAAATTAAAAAAGAATAAAAAAATTTAAATTAAAAGGTTATTTAAATTTTGAATTTTGAAAATTAAATTTTAAAATTTTGAATTTTAAATTTTTGAATTTTGAATTTTTGAAATTTGATTTTTGAAATAAGATAAGATAAAATAAAAAATTTAAAATAAAAACCAATAACCTCTTAACTTAAGAAAAAGCAAAAATAAAAACAAAAATAAAAACAAATAAACAAGCAAAAATAAAATATTTACAATAACCAATAATAAGGCACACATTTGCAAATCCCCGGCAACGGCGCCATTTTGACGAGAGGAACTTTTGCGTGGTCTAGAAATTTGCGGATAAATCCTCGTTGCAAGTATAGTTTCTAAACCTTCAAAAATTCCTTCGTACAAACGTTTTGGTTGTCACAAGTAACAAACCCCTTTAAAATTGATAACCGAGTATTTAAACCTCGGGTCGTCTTCTCAAGGAATTGCAGGGAGGTATGTTCTTATTATTGGTTATGAGTTTGTAAATTGGGGGTTTTAGAAATTAGGGAGCAGTATGTTGCATAAGAAGAATAAAATAAATAAATAACTATAAAATAAACTCTTGGCAAGGTATTAGAAATTAGAGGTCCTATCCTAGCTATCCTTATCAATGATGATGAGAATTGAANNGAGAGAACCTCTCTCTCTAAAAACTACATCTACTCCTAAAATTGTGAATATGAAAGCCTCTCATGAATGGATGCATTCTCCCACTTTATAGCCTCTAATATGTGTTTTTTGGGCCGTAAACTGGGTCGGAAACAGCCCAGAAATCGCTGGAGGAGAAATCTGCCACGCTGATTTTTCGTCACTGCGACGCATCCGCGTGGATCACGCGTTCGCGTTGCCTAGCGTCAGAACAACTATGACATATTATATATCAAATCGAATCCCCGGACGTTAGCTTTACAACGCAATTGGAACCGCGTCGTTTGGATCCATGTAGCTAAAGTTACAGCCGTTTGAGTCCGAGAGGGTCAGGCTGACAGCTTTGCAGTTCCTTCAACTTCTTGTATTCCTTCCACTTTTGCATGCTTCCTTTCCATCCTCTGAGCCATTCCTGCCCTGTAATCTCTGAAAGCACTTAACACACATATCAAGGCATCTAATGGTAATAAGAGAGGATTAATATTAGCAAAGATAAGTCCAAAGAAACATGTTTTCAATTAAAGCACATAATTAGGAAGGCAAATGTAAAACCATGCAAATAGTATGAATAAGTGGGTAAAGAGTAGATAAAAACCACTCAATTGAGCACAAGATAAACCATAAAATAGTGGTTTATCACAAACTCATGGGAACTCCCATGCATCCTAATTCAAAATTAGATAAGGGAGAAACTGATAAAGATGTTGATGAGACTAGGTATAGAGGAATGATTGGTTCTCTTATGTTCTTAACTTCCTCTAGACCCGATATTGTGCAAAGTGTTGGATTGTGTTCTAGTTTCCAATCCAAACCAAAAGAGTCATATCTCTCTGTAGTTAAAAGGATCATTAGATATGTTCATGGCACATCCAATTTTGGTCTTTGGTATCCTAAGATTGATGATTTTTCTGCAGTTGGTTATTGTGATGCAGATTTTGCCGGTGATATAGTTGATAGAAGGAGTACTTCAGGCCTATGTTGCTTCCTTGGAAAGTCATTAAATGTTTGGTCAAGTAAGAAGCAACCAACAGTGGCGTTATCCATTGCAGAGGCTGAGTATATTGCTGCTTCTTCTTGTTGTTCTCAGCTTTTATGGTTAAAAACACAGCTTACTGATTACAAATTAAATGCTAAAAATATTTTCTTAATGTGTGATAATATGAGTGCCATTAATATTTCTAAAAATCCAGTTTTGCACTCTAGGACTAAACATATTGAAGTGAAATTTCACTCAATAAGAGAACATGTCTAAAGGGGGACATTAGCATTCAATTTGTTAAATCTGAGGAGCAATTAGCAGATATTTTTACAAAACCACTAGCTGAGGACATATTCTGCATGTTTAGGACTATTCTAGGAATTTTGAGTTATGATTCTTTGTTTGAAAATTGCTAATGTATTTGTTGGAGCTTTTTGTCTCATAAACAGGTATGAGACAATTCTGGGCAGAAGAAGAACGTTCCCCTTAATCAGCATGATCTGGGCTTATTTCAAGTGAAAAATAATTTGGGCCAACCTCAAAAATCATATGTAGAGTGGTCCAATGTGTTTCCTTAAATCCAACCATCTCTGGGCCCAAATATGAATGTTACAATTTTTGTTTGGTTGTTAAGTTTTTTTTGTTCGGCTGTGTGTTTAAATTTTTTTGAAAGGATTTTCATTTAATGTTTTTGATCCAAAAAGATTTTCAGTTTGATTTTTTGTTTTTTTTATTTTTTTTTGTTTCTCAAAATTTAAAATTAATTTCCTATTTTATTTTAAAATCAAATAAAATCTTTCTTTAATGAGGTCATGTCTTTTCAAGTTAAATCAGTGGTGATGCAGTTGCATGATTTGAGAAATTTTCTTTTGGGTACGGTTACCAACACTCCCTCTCTTTCCTCCATAACTTCTCCTCAAACCCTTCGGTTTCTTCCCACTCTCTTTACTACTTCTCTTCTCTCAAAAGCCTAAATATTACCAAATGAGGAAGAAAACCATTGCTAAAAGGCCTCCTCGTGAAAAAATCTTCAAGCCTCACACAAAGCCTTCAACTTGCTCTCACGACCGAACCTTCACACCCCTTCCTTCTCCTCCTACCTCTCCTCCAAGAACTGCTCCCATGGCGCGGACCAAGACCATACCTAGATTCCCTATTTCTGCCAAGCCGACGCCACCTCCAAAGGCTACTCCTTTAAAACCTGGCTCTTTAAAACCAAGCTCTTCCAAAGGCAAACGTCCGGCGACTGAAGAACTAGTTCCTGAACCAACACAACCCAAATCCAGGTCGGTTCCTGTGCGATCTCAACGAGGTAAAGCTCGAGTTCCTCTTAAATTAGTTAAAGAACCAGACATTGGACCTTTTGATCACAAAGCTCATTTTTTGACCTCTCATTCAAACTATAACCCTATAGATTCAAATCTGCCATGAATAATGACTTTTATGAGGGGGTAATCCAGTATTGTACCTTGTGTCCATCTTTTCTAGCCGATTTGCCTTCTTTGAAAAGAAAAGGTTTTCCGTTTGTTGATAACTTAATTTTTCTGGATTGGAATCATCTTTTTGACATCAAAAAGCCTATTTATCCCTTATTTGTCAAAGAATTTTATGCCAACATGACTTATCATGAAGGCACTGCTCATTCATGTGTAAAGGGCCGAGACATAGTTTTAAATAATGAAGCTATCAGTGTTGCTTTGAAGTATACTGATGTTGGGCCTTGTGCTTACACTTCAGTTAAGTGGGATGAAGGTGTTGGAATTTCTTACAATGATGCATTGGCTCACATTTGTGAGCATGTTTCTTTAATTGATGGCATTACACCCACTCACAAAGCCCTAGGATATGAGCATGCTCAGTTGCACCGAATGGTCAACCACATTATACTTCCTCAAAGTGGTTCATATCAAAGGGTTTTCTACACTGATACTCTTGTTTGATATGCCCTTCTCACCAAAACTAAAATTTCTTTTGCATATTTGATGGTTAGATACATGTTTGACTCTGTTAGGAGTGAAAAAGACAAAGCACTTCCTTATGGCATGTTTCTAACTTGCATATTTGAGTATTTTGGTGTTGACTTGACCAATGAGGATTATCAAAATAGACATTCATACCTAAAAGGGGTGGTTTAGTGAAACAACCCAAAGGACCTACTCGATCTGAAAGAGTGGTCTTAGATGATGAAGATGATGACTATGTTCCTAAGGAATCTCCTTCTCTTTCCACTGAGGGTACATCCATATCTGCTGGGAAGAAATTTGCTCTGCTGAATGTGGTCAAAGATGTTGTTCAGGAGTTTATTTCTCAATCCAATCATATGATTGCCATGAGCAAGGAACAAAGGAAGCTAGCTAGCAAGCATGAGAATTTCCTAAGGAAATCAAGGGATAGAGTGGCTGTGTTCATGACTTTCATTGATAACCTTCAAAAGAATGAAGACCATGCCACTGATGTTGAAGAGGAAGCTGATTTGGAGGGAAATGGTTCTGATGCCTAGAAATTGTCTCATGAAAACTGCTGCTGCTGCTCTCTTTTTGTCTCATAAATTTTGTTTCTTTTGCTACTGTTAAACTGTTTTTTACTTAGGATGACTGTAATAACTCTAAATACTGCTGTACTTTTGATAGTTTAGTTAATACTTTAAACTATGCTCTAACTCTTTACTGCATGACTCAAGATATTGTTTTTGTTGATCTTGCTTATTGTCCGCCCTTGATGACAAAATGGGGAGTAATAGCAACAGGAAAATAGGATGGTAAATGTGTCCTAGGAATTTTTTGGCATTGCTGCAGCTACTAGTATTTCTTTTGGGATTCTTTTGTCTGATTACTGCATTAAATATTGCTTTCACAGGCTGAATCTTTTTGCTGCTGATATTAGCTTGATGTTGGGCTGATTATGTGGTATTGTTTGTTTGATATCCCTTAGACAAGATAAATGTGTGTAGCTCTTTATTGTGTTCTCTTTAAGTACAATGTAAAACAAGAACAAAGAGGAAAGCATAAATCCAGGGGGAGCTATTCTAGAAAAAGAAAGGGGGAGCAACATAAAATCAAGTAACATAAATCAAAGGGAAGTTTTATAACTTTACTAAAATTCAAATCCTTTTGGTTATTGGTTGATTATGTTTGTCATCAAGGGGGAGATTGTTGAGTTAAGAAATTAACTAAATTAATTAGTGATGACAAACATTATTTTTGGGCAAAATAAATAATTAGTGTTAATTATAAATAAGTGTATGTTACTAATTATTTATTATATGTTGCAGGCCAAAACTTAGTTTAGCAGCCCAAATTGGTATGAAAATAATATAGCAAGGCTGGTGGGTCAATAAATAAACAAAGCCCATGAGGAAACAAGGCTGAGAAAAAAAATCAAAATGGGCAAAAAGAAGTGATCCGATCCAAGCCCGAGTTGATTTCACCAAATCCCTCCAACTTGCTCCCAAAGCAACGTTCTTCTCTCCTCTGTCTTAGTCAAATCACAAACTCAGAAAAGTGAGAAAGAGAAAGAGAAAGCTTCTTCCCTAAGGTGATCATCAAAGAAGCACGAAAGAAAAAAGTCCAACCTTGAAAGACAGAAGTCTAATCAGCAAATTCAAACCATATCAAGCTTAGGTTAATAGTAACCCATTTCCTTTTACATACAACACACTTTCTTCTTTTCATCTTCAACTCTCTGTCACTCTATTTTGAGCTATATGGAAAAGAGGATTTTTGTTCCTCTCTGCTGTAAATCCACGGTCTCAAACATGTCTTGGGGACCAAGTTGGTTTTCAAAGGCTCAGATCAAGTTGACCATTGGAAGACTCTTGTGGTTGCTGCTTTATGACTTTCGGTCAAGATGGAGAAGTCAGAAGCAAAGTTTCTACTTTGAGGTTTAATGAGAGAAAGTTAGTCTGTGGGTTGGTGAAGCTCAAGGCTCAAGAAGTTGACTTAGGAAGGTGAACCTATCTACATGCAAGGAGATAAAAGAAGCCTTGCTGTTCATTCAGAAGGAAGGAGAGAAAACCAGAGTTTGAGAGTTGTGTTCTGCAAAAAAGTTCCTCTACTTGGATAATGCTTTCTTTCAAAGAAGCATTCGGCCAATACTAAAGAACTGTATCTGAGGTTTGCAAATCTGGTTTTGCACATAGCAAAGAGGCTGTTGATGAAGTCAATCTCGTTCATGTTTTACAGATTGTGATGTACTTTTCTATGTTTATCTTTCTGTAATTTCTTGTGAGAAAGCTCAAGTAAAAGCCATGAGAGGAAAAAGGCTGAGTGATACACTTGAGAGAAAAGTTTAGAGTTATTTTCTAATTTCTTTAGGTATGTCTATGTCTTGTATCTTGTACCTGTGAGGTATCCCTTTCTTAGTTGGGTTAGCACTAAGAGTGAATAGTTAGGTATTAGCATAGCCAATGTCAAGTTAGGTTAGAACTTGAGTGTGAAAGGATTGGGTCAATCCTGTGAAATTGGTGTATGTAATACTGTTAACTATAGTGAAAATTCTTCCATAGTTGTGGAGGAGACTAGACGTAGGTTGCATAGCACAAGGCAACCGAACCAGGATACATGCTGGTGTTAGCTTTTCTCTTCTCTGCTGTGTTCCGTTTTTTGATATTCATGAGACAAAAAAAATTGTCTCATAAATTTTCGCTGCTGAGTACAAACAAAATCATAATTGAAAATTTGTTTTAAAAGGATCATAACAACAATTTAAAAGAAAGGCATAGATTCAACCCCCATTCTCTAAGCATACTGATGCACGGAAAACTTGTCTCGTAACAAATTTCCTTCGGCAAGTGTACCGAATTCGTCGTCAAGTAAAAACTCACAATAGAGTGAGGTCGAATCCCACAGAGATTGATTGATCAAGCAACTTTAATTAGAGGAATGTTCTAGTTGAGCGAATCAATATTTGAGTTGAGAATGGCAGAAAATAAAATGGCGGGAAGGTAAATAACAAAAGAAGTAAATGCTAGAAATAAAGAGCTGAAAGTAAATGACGAAAAGTAAATTGCAGAATTGTAAATGGGAATGGGGTAATTGCTCATAAAAGTAAATGACAGAAATTAAAGAGAATGGGTAAGATCAGAAATGGGGATTTCATTGGGTTCAGGAGATGTTGCATTCTCCGGATCAATTTCATTTTCATCTCTTCCTCAATCAATGCTTTCATTGATCTCCTTGGCAATCTTAAGTGATCAAATTACAATTCTTTGTAATTCAATCTCTCAAATCTTGATCAATAGTCAATTCCTTGGTCAATTGCTCATGAGAAGAGATGAAGTATGGTCACTGATTATACCACATGCATTTCCCAAATCAAGTATTGAGAGGATTATAGTCACATATCCATCCAAACCCAATTTGGTCCAGCATGAGAAAGCATTTCTAGCATGATCTCTTCATTCCTCTTTCAAGGTTCAGAAGAGATCCAAGTTTGAATAGCTTTTTTTCCAAGATAACTATTCAATTGGATGAAGATCGAAAGCTTTCAAGTAAAATCAAGAGAACAGATAGAAGAAGAATAATGAAAACTAGTATTGATCCATCAAATTACAACAAAGCTCCCTAACCCAATGAAAGGGGGTTTAGTTGTTCATAGCTCTGAAAAATGAAAGCAAAGATGGAGAATACATGATGAAAAAACAAAACTAGAAGTGTAGAGAATGGTAAAATACAGAGAGTAGTTTTCTCAATTTCCAATCCCCTTAATCAATTCAAAGCTACTCCTATATATATACTACTCTTCTGATCTTCTAGTTGGCTCTTCAAGTCTTGGGTATGGGCCTTTGGATCTNNCTGGCATCACAACACCAAACTTAAAGCTTGCTTGTCCCTAAGCAAGTACTGGAACAAGAGAATGATGAATGGAATGCCAAGAGAAATGAGTCATACTTGTGGAAGTCATGTCCCTGGTTTTATGGTGGTTTTATGCAAAGCAACTTAGGTTCATTCCTGGCTTTCAGACCTTTATTATGTCCTAGAATACTCACTGTGATTGCATCCCATGAGACTTTTATTCATTGATCCTTTTGTTGTCACTTCAGGGCTTATTTGTGTTCTTAAGCTAAGTGCTCTGTAAGTGGGCAACTCTTTAAAATAAGCTTTCAGCCAACACTCCCGAACCAGTTGGTTCAAGGTGCTAGGTGTTGAAGCACCCCTAAGGACTTACTTCCTCAAGTCTCTCCCCCGTACATACACACCACAGGCACATGGTTTGTTTATTTTCTTTCTTGAGACCTTGGTGTCCAGCACCTCTTTGGGTTACTAAATACTCTGTAGTGGGGGTTACTCTTGATAGTGGACTTTCAGCTGATAATCCCGAGTTAGTTAACCCAAGTTACCAAGTGATAAGGCATCCCTAAGAGCTTATTCATCCAAGTAAATCCCTCACACAGGAACACCGCAGACACATGCTTCAAGATTAAAACCATTGGTGCCTAGCCTTATTGCTTACTCTTTTTCTTTTATTTTTTCACTTTCATTTTTCTTTTCCTGTTTTTCTTATTAGGATCTTGTTATTTAGCTAGTCTCATGTGTATGTTCAAAGCATAGTATTCATGACAGATAGTTGTCTTCCCACCTTGTGGTTGAACCAACTTAGCTAACTTATTATCACACCATAAACTCATGAACTTACTCCATAGTATGAACTCCACTCTGGTCTTTTGTAAACACTCATTCTCTTTTCATTTGATTTAAAGGAACAAGCATACAAGTAAGCCAAGTGATGATGCAGTGACATAAAGACTAGCAAGCATAGACCTCTTCAACACAAAACTTAAAAGACAGAATTTAAAAAGGTTCAAACTAACATGGAAGCAAGTTCTATTTCATACAAGATCTTCCTTATTTAAAGCATAGAGAAAGATGGAACAAAGAAGGAACTCCACCACCTTTTACTCACGTGCTTGCCCATGCTCTCCTCCTTTCTTGTCCTCCTTGTGTCCCTCTTGAGTGCTCGTACTCCCACTCCCTTTGCTTTTTCCAATCAACTTCTTCCAGAAACCACTATCTTCCATCTTCTTCTTTAGTGTTTTCTTCTGCTGTTTCACCTTCCTCTCTTCTTGTTCTACAAGATCTTTTTGGACCTCATCATATGTAGGGATGGCATAGTGTAGATGATGCATATGACTAGACATGTAGTTCAACTTGGCTTGAGTGTTTACGTTGAACTCCTCCCTATGAGTTGCCATCCTTCATTAAGTACAGTGAACTCATTGAATGCTTTCATCTGAGCTATTTGCCGCTGATTGAGTTCCTGCAAATGCTTATCTTGACGTTCTTGCCTCTCAGTAACTTGGTGGATGGCTTGAGTGAGCTGGGAGTATTGTTCCAGTTGCTGCTCCATTTGTTGTTTTTGCCACTCTTCTTGTTGTCTCATCTAGTTGGACTGAAGGTTTAGTATTTGCTCTTGTCCTTCCATATGTCTCATCCCCAAATCTTCAATGGCCCTTAAAAGGTGATTCATATTCAAGTCGGCTGGGTTATGATGCTCTGCTTGTTGATGTTCTTCCTGATGAGGCTCCTCTTGGTGAGCTCCTTCTTTCGCTTTTAGCTTCCCTATTTGTGGCCTTCTTTGTTGCTGAGCAGGTGTAGTATAGACCAAACACTGGATTGTAACTAGCCTCCCAGGGTTCACCCAGTCTGGATTGCTATCCTCGAAGACCACCTTAGCCTTTGTGCATAGTCTAAGAATAGTGCTGGGGTACCAAAGCCTGGCACCCAAATCAGCCTTCTCAGCTGACTCTTGAATCCCCTCAGCTATGAGTTCATGCACACTTATTTCTCCACCCTGTACTAGGCAATGTACCATAGTCGCTCGATTAATATTGACCTCTGAAATATTTGCAGCTGGGAGGATGTACCTCCTTACGAGTTCAAACCACCCTTTGGCTTCCGGGCTAAGGTCTCCCCTCTTGATGAACCGGGGTCTTCCATCTGCATACCTCTCCCAATCAGCTGCTATAACACAGATGTCAGTCACGATTTCTGTGAGCTCATCATTGTCAGGGCTCTTACTTATCCTTGCATGATAACTGGGCTCATCAAAATGTGGTGATTTCAAGTGAAGAGTTCTTGTTATAACATTTGGGCTGAAGTCCACCTCCTTTCCTCTTACATAACTTTTGAAGGTTGGGGCACTGGTTTTGTCTTCTCTAACCACATTTGCGTAGAACTCTTTGATGAGGTTTGCATTGATCTTCCCCTCTGGATTAGTGAGCCTTTGCCACCCTCTTTGTTCAATTTTCACCCGAATCTGTGGGCACTCGTCTTCATTGATTTGGAAGGTTAACTTAGGCAGTATCTTCTTGATCTTGATCCTTTCAAATTCTTGTTCATGGAAGGCAGTTTTGAATCTCTTCTCATCGAAAGGAATGTTCTCCATTGGTTCCTTCCTCTTTTGCCTCTTGGAGCTTGATGATGCCATGAATTTGAGTTGCTGTGTAAGGGATTGGAAGGTACGGATAGATGAGAAATTTGGTTGGTTAAGACGAGGTGTGATGAAGGGGTTTTGGATACCAAAAGTGTGAAGTGGGAAAGTGGGAATTTGAGTGTGAGGGGTAAGTATGCACTAGGACTCACTTATATAGGGAGATTATGAGTGAGTGAAAGGTGTGGATTGATGGAAGGGTTTCTTGATGGACGGTTGGGGTTGTGCATGGAGAAAGGACAAGGATCATCACTTTATGATGGTTATTGGTTCGGTCTCCAAGGGTCTCCATTTTTCAATGTTGCCTGGCAACAATTTCCAATGCATTCCTTCTTGAGACAAGGGTGTAGTTTCTCTTCATGAAGTGGCCGAACCTTTCTCATTTAATTGTCCAATCAATCCCCTTCAATGCTCCTCTCCTTTTCCCTATAAAAATAAAATAAGAAATTTCAATATCATAAAAATTAAACTTTACGGCTAGTATAGTAAAGAAAAAAGGATTAGATTGTTTATTCATGAACACCAACTAACTAACTAACTGTGCATCCTTATATGCATATTCGTGGCACCCTGGGGTGATACCAAACTTAGTTTGGAGCACTGTGATGAAAAATTTTTGTTCAAAGCTCCAAGACTAGCATGCTCTGAGTTGCATCCATACTTTCTTGGCATGCTTTGAACACCAAACTTGGTCTTCACTATGTACTGCATAATAAGGATTTCACCAAGTGTTTGTCAAGTTTGGGTTGGAATTCATGAATATTGACTTATTCACTATTAAAAGCATATAAAACAAGGGTTGCCTCCCATGAAGCGCTTCTTTAGCGTCACTAGCTTGACGTTTCTCCTTCATCAGGGAGGTTGATAATGCTTCAAGTCCTCCCCTCTTGTCTTGGACTTATATCCATTGGTTGTATCAATGATCTCTACATATTTCAAGGAGAGAACTCTGTTGATAGTGAAGACCTTAGGTAACTGAGATGGTACAGTGGGGAGATCAGGGGGAATATCTGGGAAGTAGGTTGAGATCACTTTATCCCCTGGAGAGAAGTCCTCGGTAGGGATCTTCTTGTTCCGCCACCTCCTTGGTACCTTCTTCTTTGTTCCTTTTGATGTTGCCTTGCTCTTTGTGACTTCTTCTTCTAAGAGAATTTTGTTGTTGTCTTCACATGTCTCTGGTGGTTTAGGTTTCTCCAGCTTTTCCTTGAGCTGTGACAACTGCTTATTTCCTTGTTCATCAAGCAAGGGCTTTCCTAGATGGGCTAGTTGTGCTTCAGTGCTTGTTTCCTCTTTCAGTATCCTATTATGATCTTTGCTTGGTTCTTTGTTCTCTTGGTTTGCTTCTTGTGAGAGTTTGAAGACATTAAAACTGAGTCGTTCATCATGGATCCTCAATATTAGCTCCCCTCGCTCCACATCTATGAGTGCTCTGGCTGTAGCTAGGAATGGTCTTCCCAATATGATTGGGTGGGTGTGACTCTCTTCCATGTCCAGGATGACAAAGTCTGTGGGAAGAAAGTATTTCCCAACCTTTACCAACACATTTTCTACCACTCTTATTGCTTGTTTTTGAGTTTTGTCTGCTAGCCTGATGACTATATCTGTGGGCATTATCTCATTGATCTACAGCCTCTTCACCAGGGATAATGGCATTAAGTTGATGCTTGCTCCCAAATCGCAGAGTGCTCTATCAAACATTGTTTCTCCTATGGCACAGGGGATGTGAAAACTCCCTGTGTCCTTTCTTTTTGTAGGCAACTCTGGTTGAATGAGGGCGTTGCACTCCTTGTTCATCACTATAGTTTGTCCTCCCTTGAGTGAGCTTTTCCTAGGAAGCAGTTCCTTCATATACTTGATGTATGCAGGCATTTGTTGGATGGTCTTGATGAATGGTATGTTGACATGCAGAGATGCAAACAAGTCAAGAAATCTTGAGTATATTCTCTTCTCAACAGCACCTTTTAGTAGTTGGGGAAAGGGTGCATAAAGTCTCAGCAGCTCCTATTGTGAGATTTCTGGTTCTTGGTGATATTTTTCCTCCTTCTCTGTTGAGGTGTCTCCAGGTTGTTCTGCCGACTTGTTTGGCTTGTCCTCAGTCTCCTTATCACTTATAGTGACCATCTTGCAATCTTCCCATCTTACTTTCTTTGTTTCACCTCTCGGATTCTTCTCTGTGTCACTTGGGAATCCATCTGTAGGTTTGGGAATCTGCTCGGAGAGATACCCCACTTGGGATTCCAACCTCTTGATTGTGTCTCCCTGGTTCTTGAAATTGGCTCGCACTTCCTCATTGAATGCCTTGTTGTCTTGAATCTCTTTGCCTATGCCTTCAAGTAGATTCTCAATCCTTGAGAGTCTGTCATCAAATGATGGTTGATTGGGATTAGAGGTGAAAGGATGAGGAGGGTTATTTTGGCCTTGGTAAAGGTTTTGAGACGGTTGGTTATGTGGGTGCTGATATGGTCTAGATGTGAAATGTTGGTGGGCTGCATTGTTGTTGGGATTTGAACGTCTTTGAAGGCTTTGGTCTTGTTGATTTCCCCACCCAAAGTTTGGGATGGACACCTCTTTGTCAGGTCCTTAAATCTCTCCCATGCTTCGTAAAGTGTCTCACCATCTTGTTGCCTGAAAGTTTGGACCTCAGCTCTCAGCCTATTGATTCGTTGAGGGGGGTAGAATCTTGTTAAGAATTTATTCACTACATCTTCCCAAGTTGTCAAGCTCTCCTTCGGGAAAGACTCCAGCCATTTGGCTGCCTTATACTTGAGTGAGAATGGAAATAAGAGCAGTCTATCGGCGTCAGGATGAACACCATTAGACTTCACTGTGTCACAAATTCTCAGGAAGGTGGTTAGATGTTGATTGGGGTCTTCTTGGACACTTCCTCTGAACGAACAGTTGTTCTGAACAAGGGTGATGAGCTGTGGTTTTAGTTCAAAATTGTTGGCATGGATAGTTGGCTTTTGAATGCTACTTCCACAGTTTCCTGGGTTTGGATTGATGTAAGAGCCTAAAACTCTTCTATCCTCCCCAGCATGATTTGCTCGACCTCCTCCGCCATGGTTGTGAGCCTCTTCCTCACGATGATCTTCCATGTTTTCTTCCATGTTTGGTTCAAAGTATTCCTCCTCTTCCTCAGCACCAACCATTCTTTTTCCTCTTGCTTCCCTCCTTAATCTAAATAAGGTTCTCTCAGGTTCAGAATCAAAGGAAGTTGAAGCCCCGCTTCTTCTCCCTGTCATACAACCAACAAAGCATAAGCAAGGAAAATAAATGCAGAAAGTATTCTGTTAGAATTACTGTTAGTGTGAGTGATGCAATATATCAAATAGTTAGTGGGTTAGTGAACTGAATTGTAAATAACAAAAAGAAACGAAAAAGTAGGGGGAAGGGAAGAAATTAACTAAAACTGAAAGTAAATTACTCAAACAAAAAATTAAATCAAACAAAACAAAAATGCTCAATCTAGTTATCCTCCAATTTAATCATTGTTGATGCACAATCAATCCCGGCAACGGCGCCATAAACTTGATGCATGAAAAACTTGTCTCGTAACAAATTTCGTTCGGCAAGTGTACCGAATTCGTCGTCAAGTAAAAACTCACAATAGAGTGAGGTCGAATCCCACAGAGATTGATTGATCAAGCAACTTTAATTAGAGGAATGTTCTAGTTGAGCGAATCAATATTTGAGTTGAGAATGGCAGAAAATAAAATGGCGGGAAGGTAAATAACAGAAGAAGTAAATGCTAGAAATAAAGAGCTGAAAGTAAATGACGGAAAGTAAATTGCAGAATTGTAAATGGGAATGGGGTAATTGCTCATAAAAGTAAATGACAGAAATTAAAGAGAATGGGTAAGATCAGAAATGGGGATTTCATTGGGTTCAGGAGATGTTGCATTCTCCGGATCAATTTCATTTTCATCTCTTCCTCAATCAATGCTTTCATTGATCTCCTTGGCAATCTTAAGTGATCGAATTACAATTCCTTGTAATTCAATCTCTCAAATCTTGATCAATAGTCAATTCCTTGGTCAATTGCTCATGAGAAGAGATGAAGTATGGTCACTGATTATACCACATGCATTTCCCAAATCAAGTATTGAGAGGATTATAGTCACATATCCATCCAAACTCAATTTGGTCCAGCATGAGAAAGCATTTCTAGCATGATCTCTTCATTCCTCTTTCAAGGTTCAGAAGAGATCCAAGTTTGAATAGCTTCTTTTCCAAGATAACTATTCAATTGAATGAATATCGAAAGCTTTCAAGTAAAATCAAGAGAACAGATAGAAGAAGAATAATGAAAACTAGTATTGATCCATCAAATTACAACAGAGCTCCCTAACCCAATGAAAGGGGGTTTAGTTGTTCATAGCTCTGGAAAATGAAAGCAAAGATGGAGAATACATGATGAAAAAACAAAACTAGAAGTGTAGAGAATGGTAAAATACAGAGAGTAGTTTTCCCAATTTCCAATCCCCTTAATCAATTCAAAGCTACTCCTATATATATACTACTCTTCTGATCTTCTAGTTGGCTCTTCAAGTCTTGGGTATGGCCTTTGGATCTTGAGTTTGAAGCAGTTATCTTCTTCATTGGGCTCAGCTTTACTTGCAGAGAGAAAGTATGAAGTGGGCAGGGACTTTAGCTCAGGACGTTAGTGGTGTTAACGTTAAGTGAAAATGTGGGTTCGAGAACGTTAGTGACAATCACCTTTTTCACTAACGTTCCTTACCCAAGTTAGAGCCACGTTAACCTCAACGTTAGTGGTACAAACGTTGCCACTAACGTTGCCTCTTGGTCCTTCGCACACGTTATTAGGACTTACCTTTCCCAATAACGTTGAGAAGCCTCCCCATTTCTTACGTTAGAGTCCACGTTAACTTAGTTAACGTGGCTCTTAATGTTAGCTTGCCAACCTTCGAGAACGTTAGTGACACTTACCTTTGTCACTAACGTTCCAATGTGCCCCTATCTCCCACGTTAGAGTCTACGTTAACTAGGTTAACGTGGCCTCTAACGTAGCAATGCTAGCCATCTCCAACGTTAGTGACAAAAGTGAATGTCACTAACGTTGGCTCATCATCTCTTTTCTTCACGTTAGCTTCCACGTTAACTAAGTTAACGTGGGAGTTAACGTGGCTCATTGTGGCTTGTGTGGTTCATTCCAACGTTAGTGACAAAGTTAGGTATCACTAACGTTGGCGATCATATACTTTCTCCACGTTGGCTTCCACGTTAACTACGTTAACGTGGAAGTTAACGTGGCTTGTGGAGGCTTGGCCAACGTTAGTGACAAAGGTGAATGTCACTAACGTTGGCTTCTCTTTTGCTTCTTAACGTTAGATGCCACGTTAACTAAGTTAACGTGGCAACTAACGTAGCCACTTATGAGCTTGGCCCAACGTTAGTGACAAAGGTAAGTGTCACTAACGTTGGCTCCATTTTCTTTCCTTCACGTTAGAGTTCACGTTAACTTAGTTAACGTGGGCTATGATGGCTTCGAGGACGTTATTGGCGATTACTTTTCTCATTAACTTTGCAAGCTAGCTCCCATTCCTACGTTAGAAGTCACGTTAGTGAGACTAGCGTGGCTGCTAACGTGGTTCTTCCTTGCTTCCTTTGTCCTGAAATCAAGCAATAAAGTGCATCAAAGTTCTAGTCCAAGTCATGGGAAATGCAACATCCAATTTGTCATTAATTTCATGCAAAATCCTCATGAAATCATGTAAGGTGCACCATGTATACTTGAATCAAGATGTAAGTGAATATCTACCCAAAACTATCTTATTTTCTAAGGAAATGCATGAAACTACCTTAAAAACAGTAAAGAAAAAGTCAGTGAAACTGGCCAAAATGTCCTGGCAACACCTACCACAACCTTCAAATAATTTAATGTTTATACTGACCAATTATTGGCCAAAATTGATAAAATGTGTTGGCCCTCCGACTTTTTTATTCCCAAAAATATGTTTCCTCACCATCACCTTTGCAACTTTGTCTTGTAAATCCCATTCATGTTTTAGCAATTACCATGAAGCAGATGGTCACACTAGTCCAAGGGTTAGTTTTAAGTTAACTCCAAAGGATATTTTGGTATAGTATAATTCTCGAATATGATTATATTCCGTAGTTTCCATATATTCTAAATAATTAACCACAAAGTACATAACAGCCACCCGCATCTGTTTTTCTAACCCATGGAATCCTACTCTATCTTTCAATTCAATTCATTAAAGATAATCCAAGCAAAGGTAATTCATGCATGTAAGTTGGAGGCATCTTTAAACATTTCTAACCATATATAGGACCCAAGACTTTTGACACGTGAAAAAAAACATGAGTGGTTGCTTCTACCTCACTTTGTCAAAAGGGACAAATTAACTCAACAATAAATTACTATTTGTCTCCATAAAAGATACAAATGCTGACAAATGTATTTATATAAGAATAAAACGACAATTATAACTATAGAAGATGGTTTTCGTATGCCAAAAATACCCGAATGTTGGTTACACAATTAATCTGTTACAATATTCTTAGCACACAAAAACTATCTTCTGTAGATATAATTGTCGTTTTATTCTTATATAGATACATTTGTGTCGGGCTTAAGATGTAAAGTCTACACACCCTAACCGTAATGTTAGCCTTTGAATATGGACGAACCAGGCCACATAATCTCAGCTATTAGGGGTGTCACACATTTTCATAGTTTTGACACATCTTTAAATATAGGGTCTTCGTCATCCTCACTTGCATTCTTCTATACCTACAAGGACAAGGAGCTTGCTAATTAAATACTCCTTATTAGGTTTGAAAACCCAATAAAAGGCATCTCCCTTACACGTTAGCTGTAACCTCCATTAATTTTAGAAATTTTAATTCTAATTTAATTTAGAATTCATCCTTTTTTAATTAGAGATAATTAGGGATAATTATATTTTATTTTTAAAAATTACTGGAGGTTACAATAATACCACAACTAATAATATTTATAAAATCACTTATTATCACAAACTCACTTCTATTTAAAATTAATTCTATAAAATCAAATTTATTCAAACTCTAATTTAGCAAAGGCCAATTCAAACACACACTAACTTTGACTGCCTTTCTCCTAATTCAAGAGAAACCTATTCCATCGGAGGAACAAAGTGATATTTGAAAAGGAAAAGTCTAGGGCCAGCAATTTTTGTGTTTTCTGACTAGCACTTAACCATTAAAACAAAAGTGAGTGATCTCTCACCATTAGATGTAATCTCACACCATTAAAAACACTATTGATGGCCAATTGATGGTTACAAAACACCAAAATTGCTGACCCCTAACATTCCTCATTTGAAAATATTACTTTAGAACCCGATGAAAACATCTTCTATTGAACTGTTGCTCTTACCAAAGACAACTCAATGTCCTAAGTATTTTGGAGAAAGACAAAAGAGTGTTGTGGAGTTATCTATCATTTCTGTTGCTTGGAAGTCACCTCCATTTAGTTGGTTTAAGATCAATATGGATGGATAAATCTGGGATTTCTAGTTCTACTGTGTCTTCCGCTTATGGAGGCATTATATGTGATTCTTTGGGAAAGTTTTTCATAGCTTTTAGCGTCAATCTAGGTTCATGCTTTATCAATACTATTGTTAAGTTATGGGATATATATATTCAAGTTGCTTACCTGATAGGATTAAAAAAGATCATTTTAGAGATTGATACTAAAGTTGCCATCAATTTGAGCCAAAAAAAACATATGAATCTTAGCAGGCTGTCCACCCTTTACTCACTTGTGTGCTGATGGATCGGAGTGGCTGATCATGATCACCACCAGGCTACTAGTTTTATACTTTTTTCATCTATTTCCAGTTTTATTTCACTAGTTTTTGATGATCAGAATGTCGCCCCATTGCACGTGGGCAAGGGAAGGTAATTTGGCTGTAGAATATATCCAAATAAGAATTCAAATTAAAGGATATGAATTCCATATTAGCAATCCATTTTTCTCGGTTATTTATGTAGCCCTTTGCTTTATAGGAGCTACAATCCCACACGCTTCCTTTTCATTGTCCTCTTTGTATTTTCGCTTTTCGTCTTAATTATGATTATGATTACATTCAACACCAGTAATGGGTTGTTACTTGTTAGAGACCAAAAGACCAGTGGAAGGGGCGGCTAAAAGCTTTCTGAGTTTCTGCCTTTGTTAGCTAAGTTAGCTTTTATGAAGACGCACAAAACCTTCTTTTTGTAAAGACAAATTATGTGTCGTATTATTATTAAACGTATTAATGAATCGATTATTTTTGAATTTCTTAATAAACTAGAATAAAACTGATTTTTTTTTTTTTATAATAAGAACAATAAAGTCAATTGTTATCAAATCCGGTCGAACTGACCAATTTACATAATTTACTGAATTATGGGTTTTTTTTTTTTTTTTTTAAAACAAAAATAAGGGATATATTTGTCTTTTTATCAAAAAATGTAAACATAATTCGATTTAGATTGTGTAAATTGGTCAAATCAAATTGGATCTAATAATTATAGTGCGGATATATAATTGGGTTTATTATTGTTACTATAATAAACTGATTTTGTTCTGATTTATTAAAAAATAAATTATTAACCGATTTAATAAAAATATCCAAAAATATCATGATACATATAAACGTCTTTAGAAAAAAGATTTTTTTAGTGTCTTTATTAAAGTTTTCTCCTTATAATTACTTGTATTTCAAGTCTTATCCCAAACCATTCTTGTTTATTTACTTATTAAAATAAAATTTATTGATTTTAGTTAACAGTCAATAATATTTAAAAATATGAGTTAAAAAATATATTATTGAATTAATAACAAAAAAATATTAGACTAATAACTAAAAATATTGACAAAAATAATAAATTTTTTATATTCTTGAGTTTTTTTATATGTATTTATTTATTTTTATAGAGTGCGTGGTATATTGTTTTGTTTATTGTTGGAATTTTTTCATCCCAAAGATTATCTATGTTAAATCATTAAGAAAGGAAATCCTGGATGCGGGAGTGTACCTGAATTCATAAACATGAATCATACGATTGAAAGAGTTTGGATCTTGTGGTTCTTTCGATCTTTTTCAACCAAACCAAAGCCTTCTGTATCCTAGGCGGCTGAATTGTGACTCTTTTGACGGGAAAAGAGCAACAAAGGCGGCTTTGGTATATTGGGGACCGAAAATCTGAAGGCCTATTTATATTTGAGTATGACACCCAAAAGTCCAAATAAAATAGTATCTAAAGTCCAAAAGATAATATATCTAAAATCCAAAAGATAATTATCTAAGAAACAAAAGATAATATCTGGTTTTATTCTCATTTAATTCCAAATCAAAAGTAATAATGACTTATTCAATTTAACATTTATAACAATAAATGAGATCACCATTATATAAGTCAATTATGTAAAATAAAAAAAAGATGATAATGAAAGAAAATGTACTCTTGATAAAAAATAAGAAGTTCGGAATGAAATTAGATATATATTTTAGTTTTGATACCGTAAACAAGAAAAAATGGGAAAGAGAAAATGGTCGTGCACATAGAAATATAAGCTATTTTAGAATATTAAAAAATTTCCGAACAATAAAAGAGAGTTATGGAAATTTAAGCGTAGTAAAATTAATTATTTTAAAAGGGTAATGCTAGGTAGATAAAAAAACAGCCAAAATTTACTTTATTTAGTATTAAATAAGATAAATTATGGCTATTTTTGACTGATTTTCTTTGGTTACTAAACATTTTCGATTTTAAAATAACTAATTTATTTTCTTAACAAACTAGAAGTTAAGAGGGAACTAGAAAGGAAATTTGACAATAATGAATGCTCATTATATTTTTTAAGTTTGTAGTCGCTAAGTTTGTAGTCGCTGAATATTCAATAAATTTGTTTTTGGCCATATATACTTATTTTTCATCGTTTTGTCCGCTTTGGCACACAAGGCCTCACGGTTTTGTCTTTGATGATATGGATACTAGCCGAAACACCCCACACTCACTCGTCAAAACGCGTCATGCTAGGAAGAGGTATCCACACCCTTATAAGGCATGCTTTGTTCCCCTCTCCAACCGATGTGGGCCTTACATGATAGATTAATGACGGAATCGTCATAAATCAAAATTTCATTTAAAAATTTGTTTTTGATTAATCAATTTTTTTGAGTATCTAAATAAACAATAAAACAAACAAAAAGAAAAAAACAACGAAACAAGTCCAAGCAAGTTTCAGCTTCACCACAAATAGCTTCAAGAAAAGAACTCCAAAGTTGTAGCATTCTAAGTATTTAGCATTATTGCTAGACTCTAGTCTAACCAAACAGTCCGCAATGGAATTGGCTTCCCTTACAATTAAATTAAAATGAACTACGCACTCTTTGTTCAGCAAATCATGAATCTTCATCACTAAATTCGTCCTATCCCCATGAGCTACACCTGGAGGTTGTTGAATCGCCAGAAAAGTATTTATAGAGTCACTTTCACAAACTATTGATTTCAAGCCACACTCCTAAGTAAACACTGAGCCTCTCTAGATGACAAAGATCTCGGACCGACACACATACCACATAGGAATAGACCCAGCACAACCTTTAATCTAATTCTCAGAATGATCCCTCAAGCCACACCCAAACCCAACAGAATTAACAGCATGAAAAATGCTTGCGTCACAATTGAGCTTTGTTTGCCCAAAGGGTAGAGCTACCCAGGAGGTTCTAATAGTTGGAGGAAGATGTTGGAACTTGCCTATCATGGCTTCCAACCCTTGCATCATGAGGTGAGCATTGAAGATGATTCTCGCAGTTGGCCAAACCTCTTGAGGATTAAAAATTTTCTGATTCCGGTGTCTCCAAATTCACCAAAGACCAGCGTTAATCACAGCTTCTGAGTTTTTCAGCACCTGTTTGATCTAGTTTTTGAAATCGCCGACATCAAACCGCAAAGAGGGGAGCCAAAATGCCCTCCTTTGCCTTTCTACACTGAATAAGGCAATGGGTTACCGTTTCAGGCTCATTACCACACCTACCGCAAATGTTTGTCGCAAACAATCCATGACTACAACGAAAGACAACAGTAGGCAGAGCATCAAGTATACATAGCCATATCAAGAGCTTGGTTTTCTCTGGACATATACTTTGCCACAACCAATTTCAATTTTCATGATCATTCCATTGGGTATTTTGTTTTAAAAAAATAACTATCCTTTGTTGTGTAAATCATTGAAGAAGAAGCATTTCACACCTATCTTGACTAAGAACTAGAAAGCAAGGAAGGGTGATGATGTGCCAATATATCAAATACCTCACTAGAAAGAGGAGTTGCTAGTCTAGTAAGATCCAATCTCCATTCTCCCAAACATCCCTAATCACCAAATCAACATCAGAAATATGAATATATGGAAGGAGCTCACACAGTCTGCCACAAGGGAGCCACGAATCATTCCAGAAGGATTGCTCCAAGTCACCAATATTTCAAGAAAAGCCCTCTTTTAAGCAATTAAAAGTTGAAGTAATACTCCTCTAACAGCTTGAAGAATTTCAAGAAATGTTGAACTCCAAGGATTGGGATAATTTGAAATATTTATCAGAAATAACCTGTACCCATAGCTTTTCCTTGCAAGTTAAAATTTGCCAAACAAAATTTCCAATCATTACAACATTAACCAGTTTAGCATCCTTAATCCCAAGATCACCTACTCTTTTTGGAATAATAGCAGTAGTGTCACATTTAACTAGAGGAAGATACTTGTCGTCATCCATAGATTGGCCTTTCCCCAAGAATTTTTGTATAATAAAATTTATCTTATCACATGCATAAGAAGGAAAGAGGTGGACATGCATCTAATATATAGAACT
>NC_029794.2:56098692-56099484 GCF_000816755.2 Arachis ipaensis
TACAAGTCTTTTTTGAATTTTATTAATGGTATCCAATGCACACTTACGAGTGACCCTAGAGTGGCCCAAATTAACTCTAAGATATTTATCCAAATTCTGAGTAAAACGAATTGATGAGATGCCAATAAAAAGCTCCTTCCTTGCATTAGAGACATACTTTGAATATATGGCTTTAGATTTTCCAAAGTTCACCTTCATGCCTGAAGCTTTGCAAAATGTATTAAGGACATTCATGATAAGTTCCACTTGGCTTTTTCTAGCTTTGCAAAAAAAGAGCAAGTCATCAGCAAACATCAAATGAAAGACCCTAGGTCCACCCCTAAATACTAGCAAGCAAGTCTTTTCATACATAATACAAATAAATACGGAGACATAGGATCACCTTGCCTAAGACCCCTGTAATCATAGTTGTAAGAATTGGAACGGACCAACCGGTTCGATAAAAAAACCGGTGAACCAGACTCCTAATCAGTCCGGTCCAGTCTCCAAACCGTTTAAGGATTAGAACTGGTCAAAGCCAGTAAAAACTGGTTAAAGCCGGTGAAAATTGTCCAAAACCGGTGAAAACTGGTTCAACCGAATCGTTCGAAAGAAAATTTCAAAATTGATGAAAATGTAGTTCAAACCTGGGTCTTCTTTGTGCCTGCATGCTCTCCTTGCCACTGAGCTATGTTGTTCCTTATTATTTTAAATGCTAATTATTAATTATATAGTAAAAACGTACAATAATTTTTTTAGATATTATTTTAATTTTATACTCACTTATATTTAAATTAATTATATTTTTTATTA
>NC_029794.2:56099623-56115794 GCF_000816755.2 Arachis ipaensis
AACTTCCATAAATAATAATAATAATAATAATAATAATAATAATAATAATAATAATAATAAAATAGGAGCCTTTAATTTGAAATCATATCGCTATTTTCTTTGAAAAATCGGAAATACTTTTTCTTTCATTTTACAAGTATGCATATATATAATACCAATCACAAGACTTCACACACACACACTTGAAAAATCGGAAATACTTTTTCTTTCATTTTACAAGCATGCATATATATAATACCAATCACAAGACTTCACACACACACACACACACACACACACACACACACACACACAAAAGGATCCTTTAAACAAGTAACTTACAAATATTAATCATCATTACAATCATGACTCCTATATCTCTTTACAAAAATATAAATATCAATAACAAGGCAAGAAAAAAGACATCTATGATAATACAACCATAAAGTGTAGAAATTACGTCGTAAGCTTCTTTGTTCGCTTCCTGAAAAGAGAGGTCTGTAGGGGTGAGAACCTAACTACACGGTCTCACCAGAAAGTTTAGAATTGTCATAAGAGAATATGTATAAGGAAAAGAATGAATTTTAACCGCAGTAATTATCGCTTGCCTTATGTATATTTTCAAAAAAGAAAAAAAAACCAACAGTTACTTATTCGAAACCCAAATTCATATTTTTATTATAAAAGTCTTAAAAGTTACTTAAACTGTATGAATGACCAACCTATTCCAAGCATAGGTTCATTAAGTCTATGTTGAACCAGTTTGATTTTTCATACTTTACTAAACCTTAAACATAAATCAATCACGGCCTCCGGCCCATCACATAATCAACCAACCACAACCCACCACAAGTCAATGTGCATATCAACCTTTACCAACTTACCAAATCACGGCCTCCGGCCTAACTAGTCACGACCTACTACCCTAAATAATCAAATCTCGGTCTTCGACCCAAAACAATATCAAATCTCGACCTCCGGCCTACATGAATATCAATTCTCGGCCTCTGGCCCAAAACAATATCAATTATCGGCCTTCAGAATAAAATAATATCAAATTTCAGCCTCCAAACCCACATATAATCGCTTACACGCTACCACACTCCAAACTAACAAGTTACAAACTCAAGCAATCAAACAGACAAGAAGAGAATCACACATAGAGAGCAAGTATGACAAGAATTACAATTAGAAATTAACAGGATGTCGATTAGGCAAGCTAAGTAATTATGCAGATACAAACAAATGCGGTATGATGCATACCTGTCCTACTGGCCGTGAGCTTACTTTTCGGTTATAGTGCCAGAACTCGACACATCCGGTAGCTAAACCGGACATTGTCTCTCAGTTGTGCATCCCCAGGAGGAACATAAACGAAGGAAAGTTCCTTTCCACCTTCTCCTAGAGGTATTTCGAAGGAGTGTGCGTTTTCACATCGAATGAGTGTGTCTTTCCACCTTGCAACTAGAGAGAGATGTGGGGAAACAATATGAAGGAAAGTATCTTTCTACCTTCCGTTAACTTAGGGGTATAATACGAAAGAGAGTATCTTTCCACCTTTCACACATCCACACTGCAACAAGAAAGGGAATCCTGCATCCTCAACTTGTCTATCACAGCAAGAGAGGGAATCCTTCATCCTTAACTTGCCTATCCATGAGCGGGAGAAAACCACCGACCTCACCGTGGATGGGACAAAATCACCATTCCCACAATATCAATCATAATAATAACCAAGCATAACCAAGACCACAATCAAATCCTTATTAATCATAAATACACAAGTGGGATAGACCTCTGTCCTTGCCAAAAATAGATATCCAATCAGCACGAAAGTGGGATACCACCAAGACCTTACCAATCCATCCATTTAGGCCACAATTATCCAATATCAATGTCTTTTAGTAATTTCATAAGTGATTTAACTAATTAACCTCAATTCGTTATCCATCTTATCAATTTGAATTCATTAACCCCCAATCATTTATCGATTTATAAGGGATCTCTCAGTTGTGCAAACACATACAAGACAATATAAGAATACACAAATAGAGAATACAAATAGAGCAATTAGATCAAATAGCAGACAGGTACAATTATTTAGATAGGTAAACCAAATACAAGATGCACTCACAAACAAATACACACAAATGTAAATGATGTATACCTGTCTTGCTGACCATAAGCTCACATGTCGGTTAAATTGTCAAAACCCGACACATCCGGTATCTAACCTGAATATCATCTCTCTTGTGTGATCTGAGATATAGTGCCTGACACACTCTTGAGATATAGTGTCTAACACACTTCAGGGATATAGTACTCGACACACTCTTGGGATATAGTGCTCGACACACTTCACACATCGAGAGAATACAGATCTTGGATATAATACCCGTCACACTCTTGGGATATAGTGTCCGCCACACTCTTGGGATATAGTGTCCGCCACACTCTTGGGATATAGTGTCCGCCACACTCTTGGGATATAGTGTCCGACACACTATATCAACAGAGAGAGAACCACGAACAAGCAGAATTTCCCCACCATCCTTGCTCGGGTTACAACCATAAGTCAACAATTGTCTCAATTCCATCCTGGAATAAGCGGGACAAAACCACAATCCTTGCGTCTACCCAGGAAGCTCATATACCATCCGGGAGCAAGCGGGACAGAGCTACAATCCTTGCATCTACCCCAGAAGCTCAATTATTGTAAGGCCCATGACTTTTGCAAAACCTTATTATGAGTCAATTTCAATTTATTTATTCATTAAAAACTTTAATTTCAGAAATTATTTTATTAAAGCTAATTAAATCAAGCTTTGATATTTAAATCAGAATTTTTATCTAATTTTATAATTATTGGATAATTTTTATATTTAAATTTTAGAGTTTAGTAATTATAAAATAATAAAAATTTTATATGATTTGATTTAAATAATCTATATGAAAATAATTTATAAATTGATAATTAAATAATATTTTTAATTATAATTATTGTTGGGTTAAAATTGATTTTTAATTACTCTATTACCCCTAATTTTAGTAAAATTACTAAACTAACCCTAACCCTAATACAACACACACACACACTCACCTCACCCCTCACTACTACCACACCTACCGTCACTCTCCTCACTCAACACAACTCACACAATGCACACACCCATGGCTACTCACACACGTCGGAAAAAGAAAAGAGAAGGAGAGGGAAGAGAAGGGAGAAAGGAAGAGGAGGAGGACGAGGGAGCCGCCGCCAGCTTGTCGCCGCCGAACCCGTCACCTGCGTCACCGCCATCTGTCCTCATCAGTACTAGCTGCGCCGTCGCGGAAGAGAGGCGTCAGATAGAGAGAGCTCGTGCCTCGTCGTCGCCGTCCTTGGAGCCTCGAGCCGCGTCACTATCACCGAAAGGAGGGAGAAAACGTGAGCTGGAGGAGCTGTGTCTAGTCGCAATCACTGCCGGAGCTTCATCCGCTGATGCTGCTTGCCATTTTGAACTACTGCACCGCCAATGCCACCGTTGGGGTTACCGAGAAGAGGAACTCGAATGAGAGAGAGAGAGAACAGAAAGGATTATTGTCGTTCTGGTCACCGGGTATAGCACAGGTGTTGCTGGAACCACTATCGGGGCTGTCGCTACTTGATTCAGTCGTTCTTTCTTAGTTTCGATAAGCGTTTTCATTTTAAAAAGCCCTTAGTCACTGTTCTGTTATCTTACACTGAGGTTTTGCGGTGTTAATTGATATAAGATTGAGTTTCGGTTATTATATGTTGTGACTAGAGTTGCTGTTGTTGCTGCGAAAGTGGTTTGGAGCTGAGGTTGCGGTTGCCGTTAATTTCTGGCTGAGAGAAAAGAGTTCTGTTGATGCTTTTGGTTTATGGTTTCGACTTATCGAGGTAGGAACTTTTTCTAAAAACTCAATTTTATAATTTAGAATTTTTATAAATAGATATCGATGTGAGAAATACACTTTTTAGTAATTGTAAAAGTCTTATGTATTGTCCGACTATTTTGGATGAATACGATTATTCGTTCGATTGGATTATTGTTTGGTTTTGATAAATGAACTATTGTTGAATTGATGCTTTAAATTTTTGAAAATGAGTTTGATCAGTTGATAATGATTTGATTTTGAATCGGTTTCTTTGAGATATGAAAATGATATGAATTGTTGGATTTAGCTTGCTTTTGAGTTGATTGGATTTCGAACCCGTTGAAAAGGGTTGTGGAATGGTTTGGTTGGGACCCAAGAAGGGTGGCAAAGTCTAAGTTTTAGGGGAGGTTCTGCCGAAATTCCTATAAAAATCTAAAACTTTGTTTCAAAGGTTATTTACAATGGTTTGGATTTGAGAAATTGTATTATTTGATTTATTAAAAAAAATAGTTATGTTTCGAGTTTAATTTATTTAAGAAAATTATATGTCTTGAGTTCGATTTATTTAGAAAAGAATTATTTTACGATTTTAAATCACTAAAAAAAAGTATTATGTTCTAATATCGAAATATAAAAAGGGGCTTATGTTTTTAGTTGGACCTAAAGATTTCGTTCAGAGGAGCTTTTAGTGATTTTAAAAAAAAATTGGACTTTGATTGAATAACTTCATTTGCAACGTTTTAGAAAAAGTTAAAGAATTGGTTTTAAGGATGAAACTGAGATTGGCTTTGGTTTTGATTTGATTTAGAAACCTTATTTGGTCGCTTTAATATAGGAAAGAAATTGAAATTTGGTGGGTCCCCCCTTAAAATCTTGAGAGTTTGCCATGGTGGTTAATTTATAAACCCTGATTTAAAATAGTTACATGATTGTTTTTAAGAGTGAATTATTTTTGAGTCTTTTCAAAGAGATTTCCAATTCGGTATGATTTTGGAGTTGCTGACGTTTTCGGAGATTGTTACCAAAAAGAATGCGTTTTGATTTTAAAGAAAATTGATTTGAGAAATTGAAAACTGATGATGAGTTTGAGTCTGTGGTTGTGATATGCATTGTTCACCGTCGTAGGGGCTGTGGCAGTCTCCCGCATACGTTCGGATGTGAGAGCTATGGCACTCTCCTACTCACGTGACATACATTGATTTGGAAAGCTGCTATGCACCTCTAGCAAGGGCTGTGGCAGTCTCTCGCTTGTCGAGGTAGCGGTGCTGGCATAGAGGCCGAGGTAGTCTCCCTCCTACGTTGAGATGTGAGGGCTGTGCCAGTCTCCCGCTCACATAACCTTTCTGCCGCCAGAGTGAACTCGGGCACTATAACCCGAAAAAGTGTGCCGAGCACTATAACTCGCGGGGCTCAGGATAAAGAAAGAGTGAGTAGGGCACTATATCCCTGATCGTGGCAAAAAGGCAACATCACAGGAGTGTGTCAGGTTGGCATTTTGAATCGACAAGTGATATCACGAGCCAAATAGGATAAACATTCATCATATGCATCTGTGTGACATTGTTCGGGTGTGCATATTGTAATTAGTTTGCCTATGTGAATAATTATGTTTAACTGCTAATTGCTATGCTTGATGTAACTGTTTTGATTGTGTTTGAACCTTATTACTTGTGTTTGTGACTGAAATTGGTTAGATTGTGGTGAATTGGATGTTGATTGAGTTGTTTAGGCCTGAGGCTATGATTAGTTTGTGTTGTGGTTTAGTAAAGTATGAAAAATCAAACTGGTTCAGCATAGACTTAATGAACTTATGATTGGAACAGGTTCGTCATTCATACTATCTAGGAAACTTTTAAGGTTTTATAAGAAGGGAAACAAGTTTTGAATTTTAAAGAATTAATAGATTTCTCTTAAAAAAGAGGGATTTCGGATTTTTGAATGTAAACCTTTGGTTTTTTTAAAAGATACATAAGGCGAACAATGATCATTGTACCTTGAAAACAGTTTTATTTTACGTATCTTATTATAGCAATTCTCTAACCCTATGGTGAGAACCAGTAAGGACGATGTTCTCACTCCCCTACAGGTTTTTTCTTTTCAGGATATGGGCGAAGAAGTCACGAAGGGTTTTGTTTCGTTTCCGTTTATATGATGTATTGTATTATTTTAGATATTATGTTCTCCATCGCCTTTATCTTTACATATTTCATAAGAAGGATAGGATTTGTATTATGTAATGCTTGTTAGTCAATATTATATATATATACATACATATTCCTGTTAAGTGTTGTATATGATTTGTGAGTATGTATTTATGCTTTCAACTAAAAGTCTTTTGGAAGGTTATACGATTTTAAGTCTTAGCCAGGCTTCTATCTTAGTATTAAATATATTAAGCGTCATCGTAATATCTGAGCTATCAGAGTGGCACAGTTGGAAGTGTGACATTCTGATAGTGAGGGTGTTACAATTATCAATCAAGCTCATTCACTTCCTCCAATCATATCAACTTAATCTCATTATTCAATCATATCAATCCATTCTCATCATTCAATCATCTTAACTAATTTTCATCATTCAATCATCCCAACTCATTCTCATCATTTAATCATTTCAACTCATTTTCATCATTCAATCATCTCAACTCAATCTCATCATTCAATTAATTCAACTTATTCTCATCATTCAATCAATTCAACTCATTCTCATCATTCAATCATCTCAACTCATTCTCATCATTCAATATCATTCAATTATCGCAACTCATTTTCATCATTCAATCATCTCAACTCATTTTTATCATTCAATAATCTCAACTCATTCTTGTAAACCCTGAATAATTAGCGAATAAATTAATTATTACTCAAGAAAATTAGAAAATAGAATTTTATAGTTTAAAGAGATAGAGCTAATTAAAATAAGAATTTTGACACTAATTTTAAAGAATTTGGCCTAAGATTAGGCCAACGGGCCGAATCGGATGAACCGGGGCCCAAGGGCCCATCCAACCCACTTAATTCAATGAGCCTCAGCTCATTTCTTCCTCATGCATGCTGAAACGCTGAACAACTTCAACCAAGAGGGGAAGAACACCTTCCAAACTCAAACCCTCACTTAGATATTCAAATTCAAATAACTTTTGATCCGAAGCTCTGATCGCTACAACGTTTGCGGCCACGCAACCATCGCGACGAGCTCTACAAAGCCTAGTCCTTGATTAGATATGGAATTGATAAACCCCAATTTTGTGGTTTATGTTGTGTAGAATTTAGGGGATTTTATCAATATCTTCCGCACTTATTCATATAAATTTCATGATTTTGTGTTTCCTTCCCAATTTTGCTTCATGGGTGAAAACATGCTTCTTTGACCATAAAAATGCTATATTTTAATCCTCTTCTATTACTATTCGATGCCGTGATGTGTTTGTTGAGTGAATTCAGGATCTATAGGGTAAGGATGACTTAGAAGATGGAAGGGAAGCATGCACAAGTAGAAGGAACATGAAGAATTGAGCTTTGAAGAATTGACGGTGATGCACACGCGTGGCTGACGCGCATGTGTGGGAGCATGGTTCTAAGATTGGCGCGCAAACGTTGACGTATTCGCGTGACTGAGTAGAAATCCCATCGATGCGTACGCGTGGCTTGCAAAACTCAGATGACGCGCACGCGTAGCTGACGCGCACGCGTGACGCCCAGCATGTGACATCATTAATGAAATTGTGGCTGGCGATTTTTGAGGAGCTCCAGGCCCAAATTCAACTGGATTATGCATGGAAAAGACCCAGGAACTGAAGGGGAAAAGAGGGGATCAATCATTTTTACACTTTACACACATTTTGGCTAGTTTTGGAGGGATTCTCATGTTTTAGGGAGAGAAACTCTTGCTCCTCTCTAGATCTAATTTGATTTGATCTTCCATTGTTGAATTTCTAAATTGGATTTTGTTAATCTTAGTTTCAATTATTCAATTTGAGTTCTCTAGTTTTCATTTTGTTTAGATCTTGGATTTTCTTCTCATTTTAGGAACTTTATGGGTCTTGAATTTCTATTAGTGCATTGATGTTTTCTATGATTGATAGTGTTAATTGAGTTATTTTCTATT
Organism: Arachis ipaensis; assembly: GCF_000816755.2. Lineage (NCBI taxonomy): Eukaryota > Viridiplantae > Streptophyta > Magnoliopsida > Fabales > Fabaceae > Arachis > Arachis ipaensis. The sequence goes on from NC_029794.2 coordinate 56,107,589, forward strand.
GATAATTGTTAGTGGGTACTTGTAGTTTCCAATTAATTTGCAATTTGAATATGTCTTTTATTAATGCATACCATGTGTTTGATGAAATGTTTCCTTTGATTATGGAGTAGTTTTCTTTACTCTTGGCCTAGGTTAAGGGAATTGGGTAAACTTGAGTCATTGGGTCTAATTGATTTGGTGATTTGAGAACCCTTTGTGGTCAACTTGATACCCATTGACACCAATCTACTATTAAGCCAATTAGTAGTTGGATTGGGACTTATGAGTTGAGATTGATCAAGCCATTTGACGTATTTCAAGCTTTGAAATAGACATTACACGTATTTCAAGTATAGAGGTAGACTTAATGAGCTTGGTTCCTCGTAATTGTCAAGATATGGTTATTAGACAAGGATGGTGACCCCAATTCCTATGCCTAGCCAAGAGTGCCTTTTATCATTCATTTTTGAAACCTAAAAATCCCAATTGTTTGGTTCTTGTTGTAGCTAGTTTAGTTGTTTACTTAGTCTTAGAATAGAAGTAGCTCATATGTTCTCTTGTTAGATTGAAATTGCTCATACCTTGCCTTAGTTGCTTGATTTAGTTTCTTGCACTTTAAGATTCCTTGCATGTTAAGTTTAGTAGTTTAAATTCTTGCTCATGACTCCCAACCCCAGAATTCTAACCAATATTGATGCACATGTTTGCCTATTCTCTTGAGGACGATCCGAGACTAATACTCTCGGTTACTTTATATTGGGGTTGACTTTGTGACAACCTGATGAGCGGATAATTTATACGCTTTTTGGCATTGTTTTTAGTATGTTTTTAGTATAATTTAGTTAGTTTTCACTATGTTTTTATTAGTTTTTGAATAAAAATAACATTTCTGGATTTTACTAGGAGTTTGTGTGTTTTTTTGTGATTTCAGGTAATTTCTGGCTGAAATTGAGGGACCTGAGCAAAAATCTGATTCAGAGGCTGAAGAAGGACTGCAAATGCTGTTGAATTCTGACCTCCCTGCACTCGAAATGGATTTTCTGGAGTTACAAAACTCCAAATGGCGCACTCTCAATTGCGTTGGAAAGTAGACATCCAGGTCTTTCCAGCAATATATAATAGTCCATACTTTGCTCGAGTTTAGATGACGCAAATTGGCGTTCAACGCCAACTTCCTGCCCTATTCTGGAGTTAAACGCCAGAAACAGATTGCAAATCAGAGTTAAACACCAGAAACAGGCTACAACCTGGCGTTTAACTCCAAAAGAGTCTCTACATATGAAAGCTCAATGCTCAGCTCAAGCACACACCAAGTGGGCCCGGAAGTGGATTTCTGCATCATTTACTTATCTTTGTAAACCCTAGTAACTAGTTTAGTTTAAATAGGACTTTTTACTATTGTATTTACATCTTTGTTTTGATCTTTGGACATTTAGTCTCTAGACCTCCATGGGAGGCTGGCCACTCGGCCATGTCTACCCTATTTTCACTTATGTATTTTCAACAGTGGAGTTTCTACACACCATAGACTAAGGTGTAGAGCTCTGCTGTTCTTCATGAATTAATGCAAAGTACTATTATTTTTCTATTCAACTCAAGCCTAGTTCTTCTCTAAGATATTCATTCGCACACAAGAACATGATGAATGTGATGATTATGTGACGCTCATCACCATTCTCACTTATGAATGCGTGCCTGACAAACACTTCCGTTCTACATGAAAGCAAGCTTGAATGCATATCTCTTAGCCTTTTGATTTACGATAAGAATCTTCGTGGTATAGGCTAGAATTATTGGCGGCCATTCTTGAGATCCAGAAAGTCTAAACCTTGTCTGTGGTATTTCGAGTAGGATCTGGGAAGGGATGGCTGTGACGAGCTTCAAACTCGCGAGTGCTGGGTGTAGTGACAGACGCAAAAGGATTACTGGATCCTATTCCAGCATGATCGAGAATCGACAGATGATTATCCATACAGTGATAGCGCATTTGGACCATTTTCACTGAGAGAACGGGATGTAGCCATTGACAATGGTGATGCCCAACATACAGCTTGCCATGGAAAGGAGTATGAGTGAATGGATGAAAGCAGTAGGAAAGCAGAGATTCAGAAGGAGCAAAGCACCTCCATACGCTTATCTGAAATTCTCACCAATAAATTGCATAAGTATCTCTATCTTATTTTATATTTTATTTATATTTTAATTATCAAAACCTCATAACCATTTGAATCCGCCTGACTGAGATTTATAAGGTGACCATAGCTTGCTTCAAGCCGACAATCTCCGTGGGATCGACCCTTACTCACGTAAGGTTTATTACTTGGATGACCCAGTGCACTTGCTGGTTAGTTATGCGGAGTTGTGAAATAGAATTAAGATTATGAACATGCGCATTAAGTTTTTGGCGCCGTTTCCAAGGAATGAACAATCACAATTTTGTGCACCAAGTTTTTGGCACCGTTGCCGGGGATTGTTCGAGTTTGGACAACTGACGGTTCATCTTGTTGCTCAGATTAGGTAATTTTATTTTAATTTTAAGCTTTTTATTTTTATTATTTTTATTTTCATTTTCGAAAAATTTTCAAAAAAAAAATATATAAATTATTCTATATTCTTCAGAATTTTTAAGAATGAATTCTAGAGTTTCATGAGATATGTTGAATCCTGGCTGGCTGTTAAGCCATGTCTAATCTTTTGGACCGAGGTTTCAAAAATCCTTTGAAGAGCTTCTTTGTCTTTCTCAGAAAATTAGCTGTTGTATGTAATGATCTGCTAAAGCTTGGCTGGCCATTGGCCATGTCTAGTGTTTTGGACTGAAGCTTTCACTGAAAGCTTGGCTAGCTAATAAGCCATGTCTAATTCCTGGACCGAAGCTTTAGACTAACATTGCATGATTCCTGGAATTCTCATTACAAATTTTGAAATCCTTATTTTTCTTTTCCAAATTAATGTTCGAAAAAATACAAAAAAATTTAATAAAATCATAAAACCAAAAATAATTTGATGTTTCTTGTTTGAGTCTAGTGTCAATTTTTAAGTTTGGTGTCAATTGCATGTGTTTTAATTTCCCTTTAATTTTTGAAAATTCATCAAATGTTCTTCATTGATCTTCAAATTGTTCTTGATGATTTTTCATGTTTGATCTTTGCATTTTCTTGTTGTGCATCTTTTCTTGTTTCTCATATGCAGTTTCAATTTGTTAGTGTCTCAACATTAAAAAATTCTAAGTTTGGTGTCTTGCATGTTCCTCTTTTCTTAAAAATTTTCAAAAATAAAGTTCTTGGTGTTCATCTTGACATTCAAAGTGTTCTTGGTGTTCATCTTGACATTCAAAGTGTTCTTGCATGCATTGTGTGTTTTGATTCATAATTTTCATGTTTTGAGTCTTTTTGTTGTTTTTCTCTTTCTGTATTAAAAATTCAAAAAAATAAAAAATATATCTTTCCTTATTTCCCTCATAAAATTTCAATTTAAAAATCCTATCTTTTTCAAATCTTTTTCAAAAAAAAAAAATCAAATCTTTTTCAATTTTCTTCTTAATATTTTCGAAAATTTCAAATTTGATTTTCAAAATCTTTTTCTTATTTTTATTTCATATTTTCAAATTCTTTACTAACAATTAATGTGATTGATTCAAAAATTTTTAAAGTTTGTTACTTGCCTATTAAGAAAGATTCAATCTTTAAATTTTAGAATCATATCTTTTAGTTTCTTGTTAGTCAAGTAATCAACTTTAATTTTCAAAATCAAAACTTTTTAATTTCCAATTCAAATCTTTTTCAAAATGATTTTCAATCATATCTTTTTCTATTTCAATCATATCTTTTTCAAAATTTGATTTTAAAATCTTTTCTAACTTCTTATCTTTTCAAATTTGATTTTCAAATCTTTTTCAATTAACCACTTAACTTTTTGTTTGATTTTCAAAATTCTTATCCTTTTTCAAAACCACCTAACTACTTTTCTCTCTCCAATTTTCGAAAATCACTAACCTCTTTTTCAAAATTCTTTTTAATTAACTAATTGTTTTAAATTTTAACTTTATTTTATTTCTTATCTTAATTTTTAAATACTAACTAATAATTAAAATAAAAATAAAAAATATTTTTCTTTTCTTTTTAATGATTTTCGAAAACTCTTCTCTCTCATCTCTTTTTATTTATTTATTTAACTACTAACACTTCTCTTCTACACATAATTTGAACCCTCTCTTCTTCTCTGTGTTCGAATTTTTCTCTTCTCTTTCTTCTATTTTTCTACTCACATAAAGGAATCTCTATATTGTGACATAGAAGATTCTATATTTTCTTTTCTGTTCTCTTCTTTTTCATATGACCAGGAACAAGAATAAAAACATTCTTGTTGAAGCTGACCCTGAACCTGAAAGGACTCTGAAGAGGAAGCTAAGGAAAGTTAAAGCACAACTCTCTGGAGAAAACCTTACAGAACTTTTTGAAAAAGAAGGAGACATGGCCGAACCTAATAACAATGGTGGAGATGCAAGGAAGATGCTTGGTGACTTTATTGCACCCTCTTCCAACTTCTATGGAAAAAGCATCTCAATTTCTACAATTAGAGCAAACAACTTTGAGCTTAAGCCTCAATTAGTTTCTCTAATGCAGCAGAATTGCAAGTTCCATGGACTTCCAATGGAAGATCCTCATCAGTTTTTAGCTGAATTCTTGCAAATCTGTGACACTGTCAAGACCAATGGAGTTGATCCCGAGGTCTACAGGCTTATGCTTTTCCCTTTTGCTGTAAGAGACAGAGCTAGAACATGGTTGGATTCACAACCTAAGGATAGCCTGAACTCTTGGGATAAGCTGGTCAGTGCTTTCCTAGCCAAATTCTTTCCACCTCAAAAGATGAGCAAGCTTAGAGTGGAGATCCAAACCTTCAGATAGAAGGAAGGAGAATTCCTCTATGAAGCTTGAGAAAGATATAAGCAACTGATCAAAAGGTGTCCTACTGACATGCTTCCAGAATAAAGCATCATAAGTATATTCTATGATGGCCTGTCTGAGTTGTCAAAAATGTCATTGGACCATTCTGCAGGAGGATCTCTTCACGTGAAAACCCCTGCAGAAGCTCAGGAACTCATTGAAATGGTTGCAAATAACCAGTTCATGTACACCTCTAAGAGGAATCATGTGAACAATGGGACGCCTCAGAAGAAGGGAGTTCTTGAAATTGATACTCTGAATGCCATATTAGCTCAGAACAAAATATTGACTCTGCAAGTCAATATGATTTCTCAGAGTCTGAATGGATTGCAAGCTGCATCCAACAGTACTAAAGAGGCATCTTCTGAAGAAAAAGCTTATGATCCTGAGAACCCTGCAATAGCAGAGGTGAATTACATGGGAGAATCCTATGGAAACATCTATAATCCTTCATGGAGAAATCATTCTAATCTCTCATGGAAGGATCAACAGAAGCCTCAACAAGGCTTCAATAATAATGGTGGAAGAAATATGTTTAGCAATAGCAAGCCTTTTCCATCATCTTCTCAGCAACAGACAGAGAATTCTGAACAAAGCCATTCTGGCCTGGCAACCATAGTCTCTGATCTATCCAAGACCACACTAAGTTTCATGAATGAAACAAGGTCCTCCATTAGAAATTTGGAGGCACAGGTGGGTTAGCTAAGTAAGAAGATTACTGAAACTCCTCCCAGTATCTCCCAAGCAATACAGAAGAGAATCCCAAGAGAGAGTGCAAGGCCATAACCTTACTTGGTGTGGCCGAATGCCCAGAGGAGAAGGGGGACGTGAATCCCAGTGAGGAAAACCTCTTGGGACGTTCTCTAGACAGAAATGAGTTCCCCTTTGAGGAACCAAAGGAATCTGAGGCTCATATAGAGACCATAAAGATTTCATTGAACTTCCTTCTGCTATTCATGAGCTCTGATGAATATTCTTCCTCTGAAGAGGTTGAAGACATCACTGAAGAACAAGTTGCTAAGTATCTAGGAGCAATCATGAAGCTGAATGCCAAGTTATTTGGTAATGAGACATGGGAGGATGAACCCCCATTACTCATCAATGAACTAAGTGATCTGGTTTAACTGAAATTACCTCAGAAGAAACAGGATCCTGGAAAATTCTTAATACCTTGTACCATAGGCACCATGACCTTTGAAAAGGCTCTGTGTGACCTGGGGTCAGGGATAAACCTCATGCCCCTCTTTGTAATGGAAAAACTGGGTATCTTTAAGGTACAAGCTGCAAGAATCTCACTAGAGATGGCAGACAAATCAATGAAACAGGCTTATGGACTAGTAGAGGACGTACTAGTAAAGGTTGAAGGCCTTTACATCCCTGCTGATTTCATAATCCTAGACATTGGGAAGGATGAGGATGAATCCATCATCCTTGGCAGACCCTTCCTAGCCATAGAAAAAGCTGTAATTGATGTTGACAGAGGAGAGTTGGTCCTTCAGTTGAATGAGGACTACCTTGTATTCAAGACTCAAGGTTCTCCTTCTGCAACCATGGAGAGAAAGCATGAAAAGCTTCTCTCAATACAGAGTCAAAAAAAATCCCCACATTCAAACTCTAAGTTTGGTGTTAGGAGGCCCCAACCTTGCTCTGATTATCTGTGAGGCTCCATGAGAGCTCACTGTTAAGCTATTGACATTAAAGAAGCACTTATTGGGAGGCAACCCAATGTTATTTAATTATATCTATTTATTTTCTATTGTTATTTTATGATTTCTTTAGGTTGATGATCATGTGGAGTCACAAAAACAACTGAAAAATAAAAAACAGAATGAAAAACAGCATGAAAAACAGCTCACCCTGGAGGAAGAACTTACTGGCGTTTAAACACCAGTAAGAAGCATCAAACTGGCGTTTAACGCCAGAAAGAAGCATCAAGCTGGCGTTAAACGCTAGAAACAAGCACCAGACTGGCGTTTAACGCTAGAACAGAGCATGGAATTGGTGTTTAACGCCAAGAATGGGAGAAAAGCTGGCGTTAAACGCCAGAAACAAGTAGCAAGCTGGCGTTTAACGCCAGAAGTGCAATCTAAGGGCGTTTTGCACACCCTAAATGGAGCAGGGATGCTAAGTCCTTGACCCCTCAGGATCTGTGGATCCCATAGGATCCCTACCTACCACACCTCTTCTTCTCTCCTCTTCACACCTTCTCAAAACACTCTTCCCCAAATACCATTCACCAATCACCTTATTACCTCTTCCCCATAAACCCCACCTACCTCTAAATTCAAATTCCTTTCCCTCCCAAACCCAACCCTAATGGCCGAAACCTAACCTTCCCCCCACCCTTATATAAATCCCTTAACACTACTCTATTTTTACACATCACAACCACTACTTCTCCCCCTTGGTCGAATACACTCTCTCACTCCATCTCCTCTATTTTCTTCTTCTTATACTACTTTCTTTCTTCTTTTGCTCGAGGACGAGTAAACCTTTTAAGTTTGGTGTGGTAAAAGCATTGCTTTTTGTTTTTCCATAACCATCAATGGCACTTAAGGCTAGAGAAACCTCAAGAAAGAGGAAAGGGAAGGCAAAAGCTTCCACCTCTGAGACATGGGAGATGGAGAGATTCATCTCAAAAGCCCATCACAAAGAAAAGGATGGAGCAAACAAGAGAGCCCACTCATGGACCTCAACAAGAACATGAGGAAGTTCCTTATCATGAAATCCCTGACATGCCTCAAGGGATGCACTTTCCTCCATAAAACTATTGGGAGCAAATCAACTCCTCCCTAGGAGAATTGAGTTCCAACATGGGACAACTAAGGGTGGAGCACCAAGAGCATTTCATCCTCCTCCATGAAATTAGAAGATCAAAGAGCTATGAGGGAGGAGCAACAAAGGCAAGGAAGAGACATAGAGGAGCTCAAGAACACCATTGGTTCTTCAAGAGGAAGAAGACGCCACCCTCACTAAGGTGGACCCGTTCCTTAATCTCCTTGTCTATTTAATTTTTCTATTTTTCGGTTTTTGAACCTTATGTTTTATTCATGTTTGTGTCTTTACTACATGATCATTAGTGTCTGAGTGTCTATGCCTTATATTAAAGTTATGAATGTCCTATGAATCCATCACCTTTCTTAAATGAAAAATGTTCTAAAAACAAAAGAACAAGAAGTACATGATTTCGAATTCATCCTTGGAACTAGTTTAATTATTTTGATGTGGTGACAATACTTTTTGTTTTCTGAATGAATGCTTGAATAGTGCATATGTCTTTTGAA